>NW_010105541.1:0-15432 GCF_000699245.1 Pterocles gutturalis | reverse complement strand
AGCGCCGTGTTTAGCCACAGTTCGGAACAGGCCCTCCGTTTGGGTCGCCACAGTCTTTTTTAGGCAAGCTCTCTGCCTGGTGGACAGACTACCAACAGATACATAGGTCTCACAAGCAAGGAGAGGCAGAATTCCTGTGCCCTGCTGCACAACCTCCCACACCCACCACTGTAGCACCTGGTCCTTAGTTCTTCCCTCTTCCTCAGAGGAACCCTTCCTGCTCCCTGGGCTCCTAAGGCCGCCTTGTGAAGCTTCTGCCCCTGGCAAAACTTCAGCGTCCAACTACACGAGCCTCCCGGCAAAAATTTAAAGACTGGGGGAGGGGTGGTGACCGCGGTTGCCCCAGCAACTCCTGTGCCACGTCAGCCTCTCTCGGGAGAGCTGTCAGTGGGAGTCGGGATATTCCGCTGCCTCAGGGTTTTCCTGTCGAAGGAATCTCCCGAAAACCTCCCTGTACCTCGAGATCAGTTGGTCTGGCGGAGCTGGGTCGGCTCTGAAGCAGCTGATCTCGGCGACTGAGATCTGATTCATTTGACCTGCTTTAAATATTCACAACACGATTCTATGAGTCATGACATGAAACTTGCCTATTTCTCTCCCTTGTCTATTAACAGAGTCCATGTGATTAGTTTGAATGTAGACACCTACGTTTGGCTAGAACACTCCCACCTAAAATGCTAAAACAAGCCATGAGAAATGAGAAAATAATAAAGAACCCACAGAAACTTACCCTGTTAACTGGTAGCTTCACAATATGTGATCTATTACTAGAAATAACCCTAAAACAAGAAACAGATGTATTAGACATGGTAATCAAACTGAACTTTTCTTCTTAAACATGTGTTATGGAAGCACTCAGCTGCAGGCCTTTGAACCGATCAGATGGAATTAGACCACATCTTAACTGAAAAACGAAATTAGAGTTTGTACAAATAAGATGGAGTCTTTCCAGTGTTTTCAGAGGGCCCTGATAAGGTCCAGAAACAGTCCAGAAACATCTGCAGTTGCAAATGTCACCCCTGACATTAATTCCTAGGATGAGCATATATCAAATTACACTGGTGAAGTGATTATTCATTAAACTTGGTACTCTAATAATTATCATCTCATGTGAGTCAATTTTATACCATTGTAGAAGAGGATGTGCAAGAGGGTCTTGTTTATCCATCTGCTTCTTTATTTCCAAGTAAGGTGCCTAGAAAAGAATAATTATGTTCTTTATTTCTAGTTGAAATCGTAAGGTTAAATTTTATGTTACATTGCCCATTATTTCATCTATTAAAACAAATACATGGGACTCATTATTAGGCTTAAATCACAGTTTTACTGACATTTAGCACTGTACAGTTATAAATGTGTTTTGACAACAACAGAAATTAATACAGCAATTATTTTCCCTGGAGTAAAATAATAAGCATATAATTAGCATCAAAATGAGTATATTATAGCAAACATTGGTGATCTCAGGGAGAACAGCAAAAGACATCTATTTATGTTTGGCTCTTGGATTAAGAAATTGGGCTGGAACTTCCCAAAAGTGAGTCTCTTAGAATACCCCACGATAATCCACTCCTTTTTTTTTAACTGTTTCATGGTATATACTGGTAAAGTAAAATACTGTATCATTTTATAATCCCTTTGAAAACCTTCCCTGATTTCAATCACAGGGCACAGCATCCTTCTAAAACTCTTCAGTGCAAAAATTAAAAACATTTTAAAAAATAGCATTAAAAAAAAAAAGCAAAACAGTGGTCATTTTTCTTTTTTACAAGATATTGTATTAGGTAACAGAAATACTTGATTTTTAAAATTTTGACAAGATGTTAAGTAGCAAAAATATGTGAATTTTAATTTTCAATTTATTTTACTCCTCTCTACACACCTCACTTTTCATTCTAGAATCCCAAAGTACTTTACAAATACATACAATGTATAATAAACTGTTGTGAGGCTACATTTATATAGCAGTTGGAAAAGCACATGTACATGTATATGGGAGAGATTTTAATAATCAGTTATAATCAGATGGGCTGTTCGGGAAAGGAAGTGTAACAATCAACATAAGTACAGCTATCAGATTCTGTCTCACTGTAAATATTGAGAAATCATACGGTAACAATCCCAAGAAACCCAACCTTCCAAGTCTTCAACCATACTTAGCTGATCAAGTGTTTCACTATAACAGAAATAATGCTATAATTTAGAATACAGTCACAAAATCAATTCCTTTTGCTTTGTAAATAAAATACATAGTTTGACTTTGATATTTCCAGAAATGCTGCAATTGGTGATTATCCCATTACCATGTCTCATCGTATTATTATTATCTCTTATTTAAACTTCAGAAGATCTGAATTCTACTTCATCACTTGTATTTGACTGCCATTATGGATACTCCAGGTTTGTTATTTTTAACATACATTTTAATATTATTACAACTCTATAGGAAAGAGATTATACTATTGACTTCCCCACTCATCACAAGCAAGCAATATAAACATCTTCCTAGTTCTAGAAATAGCAATTAAGTTAGGAAAAGGTTTTTAAACCCACCTGTGTCATCTCTCTAATAGAAGTTATACTATCCAATGCTTTCATGACTCGGTCATAATTCTTCTTCTGATGTAGCATTAAATAAGCAAATAAATTGAAAGAATATTAGTCTTTGGCTCTACAAAAACCTGTATTCTTTGAGTGTGTATAAAACTAAAGCTAGGACAACATTCAGTAAACCAATACTTTCAAACATTTCTAACCAATAGCTTCCTTCCAGCTCACACATAGGGTCTCATTCATAATCCAAGAAAACTGCCCCCAAAATATTAACATGATGGTTTTTCTTTGAATTTTATTGGCATCTCCCAACACACTCAAAGAATTAGCTCACTTTCTAAACAAATATTTGTAACTGAGCCCAGGTTCTGACAGTTATTTGGACAACACGATGTTAAGTTAAGCAATGCAGTGACAAAATAGATTTTAAATAAAATGCTGAATAAACAGATGTGTTTACTTTCCTAGCAGCTCTCTAAAAACACCAGAAATCCTTCGGTTGTCCCTCTGCCTCATCCTGATCCTTGCTTACCTTCTGCTTGGGAACCACTACCAGATGGCTCAACCTTTTCTGTGCGGATGAGCTTAATGGCCCATGGTTCACCAGCTACATGTGTCACATCACCTTCAGGAGCTTCACTTTTCCCCATCTTTGGGTCTTGACAGCTTCTGCACCTCACCCAAGCTGGCAAGAAGCTGGGAGGAGGTGGTGTGGGCCCTGCCAGCCCAGGGCCTCTCCCATTCCTCTTCTGGTGTAATCCTCTTTCATATTCCCTCGTCTGCTTCAAACTCCTAACTTGCCCAGCCACCAGACTAGCTGTCTCCTCTTCAGCCCCCTTCCAAGCACCTCCTGGCAAGTCCTCCTTCCTACAGAAAAAGCTTGTCCCTTCCTGAGGAAAAAGCACTGCTAACTGGCCTCTGTTTAGAAAAAGTGAAATGCATCCCCATGCAGGGCATCCAAAATTCTCATTTATGCCCTTGGGGATGGCTCAAGTGAGATCATAGAATCAAAGAACCATATAATGGTTTTGGTTGGAAAGGCCCTTAAAGATCATCTAGTTCCAACCCCCCTACCCTGGGCATGGACACCTTCCACTAGACCAGGTTGCTCAAAGCCTCATCCAGCCTGGCCTTGAACACCTCCAGGGATGGGGCATCCACAACTTCTCTGGGCATCTTGTTGCAGTGTCTCACCACCCTCACAGTGAAAAATTTCTTCCTAATATCTAATATAAATCTGCCCTACAGTTCTGTAATGCCCATTCTCTCTGTAATGTAATAGTTCATGGCTTCTCGAGGGCTTCCCTGAGAGGCAGTATTTGCAGCCTGAGGAGCAAGCAGTACAAACACAATAGTTTACTTCAACATTGATGCTTGTACAAAACTCAACTATTATGTAAACATTTAATAAAATTACATTTACAGACATAATTGTTTGCAAAGAGAAAATTAGATTACATCAATAATCACTTTAAGAATAAAAAGATGGATTGGAAAACCCTCAACTGATATGGTCTACACCTCCCAAAGGCCATCTTTCTCTTTGTGTCCAATGTGTACACTGAGAGAAAGACACTAAGGATATAAAATTTTGCATACAGAATTTGTACCCTAAAAGAATTTATTGGTTTCAACTTCGAATGCAACTTACAGTTTATACTGAAATACCTTTCCAGAGACAATTAACAAAGCTACAAAGTTCTGAAAATAGTCACATGCTTATGCTATACTCCAGAGCTGTATCTCTTATCATACAGGAGACTCCCCCAGAAGAAGGTTTTGCTTTGAAACGACTTTTTTGCACAACTAAAAGCAAGCTATGATATAATGAAAGATAACTACTTACTCTGGGGTTAAAGGCCAGCATCTGAGGATCATTTGGATCAACTACAGAAGGGTATGGCTCAAAAATGACAGCTTTCCTAGGTGACTCTAATGCAGACCGACACATGGATACTAACAGATCAACCACCTAGGGATAAAGAAAAATATTATTCAGTATGTGTACTTTTATATTGTATCATACAGTCTGCTTTTTTTACACATTATAGTAATATCATATGTCTTGGGTTCAGATGGAACAGTTAACTTTCTTCACAGTAGCTAGCAAGAGGCTGTGTTTTGGATTTGTGCTAAGAAGAAACCTGGTAACAGTGATGTTTATAGTTGTTGCCAGGACATTCAAGGTCTTTCAGCTTCTCTGCTCTTCCAGTGTCCGCAAGTGCAGGAGAAGCTGGGAGAGAGCACAGCCCAACTGCTAGCCTGGGATTCAATCTTAGGTTTGGGACTGAGACCCAAAGTGGACAATAGTTTATTCCACAGCATACATGTAATGCCCAGTATATAGGCGAGGGCCCTCCAGAAGCTCGTCCCTTTTTGTTCTGGATCACTTCTGCTCCAGGTCATCTCAGTCTGGGTGGTTCCTTCTCCCAGGGCCTTCTCCCTCCCTCGGTCAGCTGTCAGTCTTTGATGCTCAGGCTCTGATCTCCGTTCCCAGAATACACTTTCAGGACACTCCCTGCTCCAGGATTGCTAGCCAGGAACGGGCTGAGCCTTGGTCATCAGGTGGTGAGCAGTATCACCGTGTATCACTCATTTGTATATATTATTATTTTTCAATATTACTGTAGTTTAGTTACTAAATTTTTATCTCAACCCACCAGTATTTTTTTTTCCCTTTACCCTTTAATTCTCTCCCCAACTCCTGTGAGGGGGATGAATGAGATAGTGGTATGTACGGTTGGCTCCCAGGCAAGGGTAAACCCATCACACCACACTTCATTGTTACCTGTATTACCCGAACCATGTTATCCACTGGCTGTAGTTTACGACTGAAATTTTTCCATTCACCTCAACAAGCTTTGGGTTCAGCCCTGGTACACTACTCCAGGTGCACAAGCAGGACCAGTATCTGGTCCTAAATGTATTATGATGTCAAATACATGGCTTGCAGTCCTACTTTCTCTTGTGCACTTGTGCTAATTTCTGGATTAAATTCATTCTCTAGGGGAATGAAGTTGTGCTAGTTCTGTTTATCTCTGTACAGTAGATGCCAGTAAAAAATGCTACTCAAGAACAAGGAAGGGTTTGTGAATCTGCATCATTGCCTGCTGTTCTCCTCAAGATTGTAATCACAGAAACACTGGTAAACAGAGGTTCTGCTAAAGCCAGAACAGTTCAGTGATTTAACCGTCATTTGCATGGCTCACACTGGGAGGTCCTCTTCCTTCAATCCTGATGTACGAAATTATAAAATGGCTTTGAATATCTATGATTGCCAAGATTCCACCGTAAGAACTTGTTTGTAACATGTACACAGGCATGTGTTCATGTATGTGCACCTATGCACATACACAACTTAGCAACAGATTTCTGTATCATTTCAAAATTCGTTAATTCAAAGGTTAAAAACAGAATACAGCAATAACAAAACAGAGAGAATGCAGCTTTCTGGCAACTGTGAAACCTAAATGCAGCTCATAATCCAAACCTGCTATATAAAAATGAAGGTGCAAATTAGCTCCTTTCCCCCTGTTTTTTCTGGGCCTTCTGGAAACATTCCTGTGTGAAAACAGAGTTTTCTATGAAAGAAAGGAAAAGCTGAAACGAGTCGTACTCTGTAGGCATCCCTGGATCAGATCTCCACATGGATCAGATCTCATCTCACAGCTCAAGCTGTTCTAGAAGTTATTATATATCTGCCATTGTATCTGATCATTTGAAGGAAAAAAAAAGATGGTCCTTTAGGGAAGCAGAATGAAAATAACAATCATGATCAAAAGGAAAAGGAACTGCACTGTGGTGAGTCAGTCACACTGTTGCCATTCTCCTCCTCTGCTTCCTTTAGCATGAATGGACAATTTTCTCCCATCAGTTTAAAAATATAGTTACTAAGTATATATATTGAAAAGTGAAGCTACTTAAATAATGATCCCTTCCTCCATGGCGCTCTGATTTCTTTCCAGTTTATAACACCTGTAAGGGTGATGAATGTTTCAAAACAGGGCATCTGCATTAGAGTTTGCAAAGAACAGGAGTCTGCACACACAGTCAGGTCAGGCAACAGGCCTGCACCTGTGTAAATGTATTACCATGAAACTGAGCCTTGAGTTCACACACCCTGCTGCTTCTCCAAAGCACTTCTTAGCCTCCACTTGCAAAACACACTACTAGGGAAAAGTTCTTTAAGTCCACAGATCTCTTATGACAATGCCTCAAAGTTGTCTTGCTTTACTGATCTACATGATGGGACATTGTCTTAAAATTGGCACAGTTCTTAGAACACCATCCCAAAGCCCTCCTTTAAAGCAGATGTTGACTCCTACATTGTTTCTTACCATGATACCTCCATATTGCTCTGACCTAGGGGAAAATGTGCACAGATTAGGCTTAGCTAAACCCCTGTTTTCCCCTGAGATGATTGTTTTGAGCCGATGGAATGCAAGAGCAACTTAAACTGGGGCATAAATCTAATACAAACACTATAATACAAACTTGTGTATGTGTTCATTGGTAACAGGAAGTACTGTGGATCTACTAAATGTCTTTATAGCTGGGCCTGAACTCCTCCTCCTTAACAATATGTACTAAAGTACGTCAATTAGGACTAAAATACTTTTGAGGAGGACAAGATGACATTTGCTGATGACAATTCCCTGTTATGACATCTCTCAGACAGTGCTTCTCTCTCTCCAGAGACTCTACAGGGAGCCTGAACTGTCAACAAAACAGACAGGCATTCAGTTTTCACGCATTTTCACTATGTGACTAAAATAAGGCAAGGTGAGTTCAGGCTTTGAAGTTTTAGGAAGTACAATCACTCATTATTAAGAAGGAGCCATCAGAATATTGGGAGTGACAAAGTAGGGGTGAATACCTTAGGAAATTAGCTGAAAGCATGGCAGATAAAAACAGGATGTGATTTCTAATAATGGGAACATATTTTTAGGCTCCCTCACTAAAAAAAAACTTATTTGGAAGACGATTCAGCTGACAAAATGTAGAGATTCACAATGTGAACACCCACCTCTCACCAGTCAGCCTAGGCTCTCTCTATAATCAATGGAGAAAATAACAACTGTGCTCACAGTCTATGCTGTGATTCACACCATTCTAAATGTCAAAAATAGCTCAGACGAATTAAACCCTAGAAGTGTTGGAGTCTTTCTGCGAACAGGAATGGGAGATCAACCAGATGAGATATAGTGAGCTGAGTGCAATGCTATTTGCTGAGTGAGACTTAGCAAAATTCAGTTACCTGGGTCCAATGGGACAATTGACAAAACCTTTTATCTAACTCTTTTAAGCACTGTTAAGGTTGTAATCACTTCAGTACTCTACAGCAAAGCTCTGTAGATACAGAGGCACTCTAGAGATCTACAGCAAGTGTCGCATATGCCTGCAACAGTCATACTTACATAAAACACACAGTGAGAGCTAACTGGGACCACCACTCCGTCAGCTGTAGTTAAAATGAGAAGTGAGAGGTACTTGTCTGTACCAAATCTACAATGTCCATGTAATGTACTATGCAAGTTGGTACCTAAATGCACATGTAACGTACCATTTAAGTGCTTGAATTAAAAAAAATAAAACTCTTATCTCCCCAGAAACACATATGCTGCCTACTGCATAAATGCACAGTGAGTGACATATGTCTAGGAAATCATAGAGGAATGCACTTTTGCATAAAATGTGTAAACTTTTAACTGAAGACCTTAAAAGGATCTTAAAACATAAGATCTTTTAACTTTTGAATTTACTGTAATCTAAGATTAAATGGTGATTTGGAAACACAGTTTAAAATACTTTGTTTTAAGACACATACAAAACTCCAAAATAAAACAACGATGTGGTTGTAACTACATTAATAACTGAACTTTGAGGGAGGAAGGAAGCGAGCTTATATTAAGTTAAATTCCTGATCCTCGAGAAGAGAGAAAAAAACCTATGCAGCAACATCGGTAAGGACTATCCCACTGTTTTTTAATGATCAAAATAACAGATGCTCAGTGGATAGCTGCATCCCAACACCATGAACAGGAAGTAGCTTATTAACTGCATAGAGAGCAGTAACGGCTCATTAGGTGAAAATAAATGGGAACTATCTCCAAATGACAATGGCTGCCTTTATTAACAACCCAGGTGACCTAATTGAATACAACAGAACAAGAAAACAGGATTACTCTAATTACATGGAAGCAAAACAATGCAAGCACCTCATTAGTACCATCTGAAAACACCATGCATAGACCAGTGCATTAACAGCTATAAGAGTTGACAAATAAATAATACTTACCAAACAGTAATCATATGGGGAATATAAGTCAAAATAAATACTAGAAGAGACTGAGAAGACTGAGTATACTATAGAAAATCAGACACATAATAAGCGTTAGATAATTTTACCTGAGCCCCAGTTGCAATTTCATCAGCAGCTTCATTCATCACTCCTAATGTTTGGAAAGCAAACACACAGAGCTCCCGTTCACAAACAGTGGGCTATACAGAGAAAGAAAGTAAATTATATTTTTGTTCTCGTTTTGGGTTACTGGTTATTTCATATGGGTTTTTACCTACAACAAAACCCAAACACATGTAATGTTATTTTTTTTTCCTTCAGATATTAACTGCAACATTAATTTCAAATTATGAATACGTGCCTATTATTGAGGAAGATATATTAGAGAAGCATTTTAATAATCTGAGCAAGTGTGAAGAACTCTGAAACTTGTTAGTACTCACAGAAAATAAACTTAAAAGAAATCCAAACAGACTACAAAACCAAAAATACAGGCATAGTACCCAAATGTCAACTCTATTTTATCAGACTCTGAAAACTTCCTACATAATTAAAATGGATGAAGAACAAATCCAGAAACTAATGGGGACACACCCCCTTCATAAACGCAGGTTTATTCTCCACAGCTTGTTATTCTACTGTTGAGAACACACATAAAAATCTGACAAATTTCTTGAAGGAGCTACTTTTAATTTCATTTGTAACTAATTTAACAATTTATTTGTAAACTTTAAGAAAATGCATTATACTTTTATAGAATAAATATTGTATTTGGGAAGGTCACAAGTTATTTTAATAAATAAAGGCACTTCCACTCTTTTTTCAGACATTTGAATTTAAAAACCTTGCTGTTGAAGCAGTTTTTTGCCTATATTTTTGAAAAATTTAATTCACAATGCCATCACAATTATCAAATTTTAAAAATTATTTAAATTGCATATTGAGTGAGAAACGAGCATTCTGCCTTCATAAAGCAAACATAGCAGAAACAAAAAAGAAAATAGCTTGAAGTAAAGAGAACAGGCTTGTTCTTCATAGGCTTCCTAATTGGTTACAACCCTTACAGCAACTCCACGCTTATTTACTGAAAGATAATTAGCACATCAACTTTTTAAAGACTCAAAAAATGAATAACACAATGAATTGCTATAAGCCTTCAAAACGAACAAACAGTTGAAAGAAATAGAAGAAACACTAATTAAAACCTTCCTTAAAACTGACCCAAATAGACATAACTTTTTATTACGATGTTGAAAACAAACAAAAATATTTTTTTCAATATTATTGCTTTGAACCCATATTATTAAATCCTAACTCACTGAAGCTTAAAAGGATCTTTGGTAGGCACTACTGAACTTTTGTAACTAAGAATTCTGAGTCTACCTACCACAATAATCACTAAAGTATTCATAGTGGTACGCTTTGAAGTTCAAGCCAATGTCTCTAGGAAGCACTTGCAGAAATGAAAAATGAGCCAAGCACACAAAGAAAACATAATTTTTTTTTAAATTCTGTTTCAGCCAACAGCTTTCTCAGCAATAAGCATAGTGCTGTATTTGTAGTCACTTGTTTCATAGTCCTTAAAATATGCATTTGCTGGGTTTCAAAGATTCAGGACTTCAAAAAAACATCTGAAATCTACTGCATTGAGTAGTAAGGCTCAATTAAGGCTGGAGAACTGTAGACATGAAGAGAAGCAAGATACCAAAATTTGAGTTCTGAAGAAGAACAGATATTACTGTTAGGGTCTATACAATTCTTTTAGTTTTATGCTTTTGATGAATCTTTATGCCCACTGAATATTTTGGCTCTGCAGTCTAACAGGGAAAATACCCCAGACCCTGTAGCTATATGGCCTTCATATATCCACCTTGGATGCCTTTTAACCAAAACTCCAGACACTTTAAGAGCACTTTTGGATCCTGTTTCTGAAATTTGATGCAGTTTAACCAAATCAGATGCTTTTAACTTGAATTTCTCACAAGTGTTACAAGAGATGTTGGTAAGGCAATTTCACTGTCTTCTACTCCAGTCATTAGTTAAACTATTTAAACTCATTCCTTTCCCTCCAAAATGAAAAGACTGTCTTACAATTAAGAAGCAAACATTTGGAGGGCTTTTGTTTTGTTTGTCACACAATGGTGACTTAGTTATTCAGTATCGCATTTCCATATTTTGGTTTTGTCCGCAATTGTGCAAGCTAGAACCAATGAAAACATATGAAAGCTAAGTTAATAAATCCATTCTAGAAGACAGAGCTTAAAGAAAATCACAAGCTTTGTGGGTAAACTGGGATTCAAGGCCGCTCTTACACTGCTACCAGTGTTTTGCATTCTGCCAGGGTGTTTCCCTTTATTGTGTCCACTTGTCTCTTCTCTTGTAATAGGATGTGAGCCCTTGGGACAAGAACAGACTTGTTCTGACACTGTATCATAAATATGAGAAATGTCCCTAGCCACTGTAAACAAACCAGAACACCACTACTAACACATTTATAAAAGCTGTTCTGTTCCAATGTCATTTTTTGATATTCTTATTTTGGTTCAAGTACCTGTATACTATTCCACAAGCTGAACTTTCTAAGAACTTTTGTGTACATACATCAAAGTGTAGACATGTTCTTACTGATGTGGATCCATATTCATAAAGGTACACAATGTCCAACTTCTATTAGATTACTAGTCTCCATTGTTTTCAAAGGGAAAATAGATGACAAAATAGAGCTTATACACTTAAGTATATGTTTCCAAACATTAATCTCATCTTAGGTGCACCCAGAATTTTACAGACTGCAACTATCACTTTGAAGGCATGCAGAGCTGACTACCTGGGCAACTTTGTTCTCTACTACCTCAAGAGGGCAACTGTAACTCCTCTTCAGGAGTCTTCTTGTGGAAGGTGTCCCTGCCCTTGGCAGGGGGGTTGGAACTAGATGATCTTTAAGGTCCTTTCCAACCCAAACCATTCCGTGATTCTATGATTCAGCAAGAGCAGCTGCTAGTGGTCTCACATACACTTTAACCTGAAAGGCGCAAAATAACATAAAGCAAGTAGCTTCCACGAAACTATCACTTAAGTGAAGATCATTGGTGCTGAAAGACTACTTAGAAGGATAATTATTCTGGTGGGGGAAAGTCAGAAGAAAATAAGAGCTGGGGAGTTAACCTGAGACTGTAAATGCTTGGAAGCAGAAGGCACTGACAGAAGGGAAAGTATTTTTGGAGCTTTTGAGGTTTTCGGACTTTTTCCTTTAGTCAACCCCTCTTTGCATGCTCAGTAGCATGGCCTGAACTGCAGCTGTTATGAAAAAGGGCTCAATTGGAAGTTTCCACATGTGACAGTGCAAGTGTCACTTCTTACAGCAGTGACTGTGAATGGCAGAGAGGTAAGCCACCTAGTTACTATGACACATTCTGGTTCTTGGGCTCATACACTGCTTAAAATATCTTCCAGACATTCCTTCAATTCAAAAAACCTGAAATTTTTATAGTCGATCTTGATCTATCTTGCTACTTTCTAACGTGTGCTGCAGCTGTTCTCAGAAGAGCAATGTGCCACCCTTTCCTGTATCCCGAGGGATGTCACACAGACACTAATGAGACTGCAACATGACTGACACAGCTAAATACTCTTGATCTAAAAGGAGAAGCATAGAAAAGGCTCACAGCCAGACTTAAAGCAAATATAACAAATGGTAAAGGTGAAACCATTACCGACCATCTCACTGAAAGCAACAGGCATGGAGATGAAATGTAACTTCAAACCTCTGTTCTGCTTCCTACTTTCAACCACGGTAATTGTTAGGTCTTCCATAGAAGGAACTTCTCTTTCTTTTCATTACATTCACCAGAAGGATGAGGATGTAACACTGCAGCATTAATACTGAAAATGTGGATAGAGAAAAAGAAAGAAAGAAAGAAAGAAAGAAAGAAAGAAAGAAAGAAAGAAAGAAGAGAGAAAGAAAGAAGAGAGAAAGAAAGAAGAGAGAAAGAAAGGAAGAAAGGAAGAAAGAGAAAGAAACAGAAAGAAAGGAAGAAGGGAAGGAAGGAAGGAAAAGAAAGAAAGGAAAGAAAGGAAGAAAGGATGAAAGGAAGAAGGAAGGAAGGAAGGGAAACAGAGAGGAAGAGAGGGAGAAAGAGAAAGAGAGGGAGAAAGAGAGGGAGAAAGAGAAAGAGAAAGAGAAAGAGAAAGAGAAAGAGAGAGAGAGAAAGAGAGAAAGAGAGAAAGAGAAAGAGAGAAAGAGAAAGAGAGAAAGAGAAAGAGAGAGCAGGTGAGAGAGAAAGAGGGACAGAGGAAAGGAGTCTGGTAGGTAAAGGTCTCTTTTGCAAGTTAGCTTTCAAGTTTTTAAGGTTTATTTCACAGCTTGTGTCATTTATGGATTTTTAGATATGTATCTTATCTATATTTAGAAGAAAAGGCAAAGTAAGGCTGGTTGCTAATTCTCTATTACCTGAGTCCATATTACCTAAGGATCAGTTATATTTGGGGCAGTAAGAATAACATTCCTAATTCTGAAACACAATACAGAGCTGTAGGAAAGGACCTCTTCCAGCTCTCTCATAGCTTACATGTAACACACAGTTTCAGATGAATTAACAAACGCTACAGAAACCTCAGTTGTATCCACAGGTCTGACACATGAGGTAAAAGTGGTACCTGGATGTCAGGCACTAATGAGGCACTTGTATACTTTCTACCAGTGCTGCTTAAATGCTGCTATGTAAAATTCTCATTCTCTGTAAGAGGACTAAAGCAAAGCACATTTATGAGTTTAAGACTACCCAGTGCTCCCGGCAACCCCCAGAGCCCTCCCAGTGCCATCCCAGTGCTCCCAGTAACCCCCAGAGCCCTCACAGTCCCCTCCCACTGCTCCCAGTGACCTCCCAGTGTTCCCAGTGACCTCCCAGTACTCTCCCTTGAGCCCCTGGTTCCCTCCCAGTGCTCCCAGTTCCCCTCCCAGTGCTCACAGTTATTTCCCGTTCCCTCCCAGTGCTCCCAGTTCCCTTCCAGTGCTCTCAGTTCCCTCCCTAGAGCCCCCAATTCCCTCCCAGTGCTCCCAGTTATTCCCACTTCCCTCCCAGTGCTCCCAGTTATTCTCAGTTCCCTCCCAGTGACCTCCCAGTACCCTCCCTAGAGCCCCCAATTCCCTCCCAGTTCTCCCAGTTCCCCTCCCAGTGCTCCCAGTTATTCCCACTTCCCTCCCAGTGCTCCCAGTTCCCTCCCAGTCCCAGTTTCCTAGAGTAAAATAGAACAGTCAGTTCAATTCAAAATTCACAAAATAAGAAGTTTTAGGTAATGTGTATCTTAGAACACTCTCCCAAGAATTACAAAGTAAAGATTTTGAGTCCAAACTGTACCATTTCTGTATTTACTTAAATCATTACTGAAATCATGCAGAACTACCATTAACTGTAACATAACGTTCATCTAACTTCAGAGTTTAAGTAATTTTTAATTATTAATGATCAGTATTATTCTGAAAAGCAAGTTAAATGCACATCTGCCTACTCTGCCATGGCTTATACTTCTGACTGAAGTATTCAGCACTAGCTCACAGTGCATTAAAAACCTATTAAAATCCAGCTGTGTATTTTAGCAGTCTTTATTGACAGGTTTTTGCTTTATGCTAAACAATATATTTAAACATAAATTTATTAAAATTAAATATTTAGTCATAGCATTGTATGCTATGGCATAAACCTACACTGATTTAGCAATTGCTTTAAAACGAAATAATTACCAAGAAGTACACCTGTGTCCTGAATTTTTTAATGAACTCAAACTACTACAGTTAACTAACCTGCTAGTCTAACCTCACTTCCTTGAAAAATTAATGGAGAAGATTGTACTAGGTACTATCGAAAGGCATTTAAAGAATAATGCAATCATCAGGCAGAGTCAGGAAAGTCCTGTAATAATTGATTTGATATCCTTCTATGATAAGGTCATCCACCTGGTGAATGAAGGGAAGGTGGTGGATGTTGTTTTTCTGGACTTTAGTAAGGCTTTTGATACTGTCCCTTACAGCATCCTTCTGGAGAAGTTGTCCTACTGTGGAATGAGCAGGTTCATGGGGTGCTGGGTGAAGAACTGGCTAAAGGGCATGGCTCAAAGGGTTGTAGTGAATGGGGCTACATCTGGCTGGTGACCGGTCACCAGCGCTGTTCCTCAGGACTCAACTCCAGGGCCAGTTCTGTTCAATATATTTATCCATTATCTGGATGCAGGAGTTGAATGCACCATTAGCAAGTTTGCTCATGATACCAAACTGGGAGGTGATGCTGACTCTCTTGAGGGACACGATGCCTTGCAGAGGGATCTATCGGAACATTGGGCTAGGATTAATGGGATGAAATTTAACACGTCCAAATGCTGGATTCTGCACCTAGGACAGAGTAATGTGGCACACAAGTATAAACTGGGAGAGGAGTGGCTGGAGAACAGCCCTGCAGAAAGGGACCTGGGGTGCTGGTCAACAACAGGCTCAACAGGAGTCAGCAGTGTGCCCCGGCAGCCAAGTGGGCAAACCGCATCCTGGGATGCATCAACCACAGCGTAACCAGCTGGTCAGAAGAGGT
>NW_010105540.1:0-4583 GCF_000699245.1 Pterocles gutturalis | reverse complement strand
GTTGGAGGACACATTCACACTAGACATAACCCCCAAAAATGTTGGAGATTGTTCCCAGGTTGGAGGACACATTCACACTAGACATAAACCCCAAAAATGATGGAGCACTGGCAATTCCCAGGGTGAGATCTGATGCTCCGTCCCTGAAACAGGCAGTGCTGCTGGAAGAAGAGGAGGGAAGGGAGCATGGGAATTACAGCTGATGCCCCTTTGCATCTTCTCGACAGGTCTTCGTACTTCACAGCTATAAATAACTGCGTTGGAGGACACATTCACACTAGACATAAACCCCAAAAATGATGGAGCACTGGCAATTCCCAGGGTGAGATCTGATGCTCCGTCCCTGAAACAGGCAGTGCTGCTGGAAGAAGAGGAGGGAAGGGAGCATGGGAATTACAGCTGATGCCCCTTTGCATCTTCTCGACAGGTCTTCGTACTTCACAGCTATAAATAACTGCACAGGATGCACCGCAAAGATCCCTTGCAAAAAAAAAAAAAAAAAGCAACACTGCTTGCTCCTGGTGGAGCAGGTTGAGCCTTTCCAGGTTTTCAGTGTCTCTGGGAATGGGAATGTTGATGGGAGGTGGTAGGAAGGAACATGGCCAGAAAATGGCTTCGAGGAGAAAGTCCTCCAGGGACAGCGGACCCCAGTGCGGGAACAACCTCATCACTGTTTTGTCTGGCTAGAGACAGAAGTCACTTGTCTTTTTCTTTCTTTTTTTCACTTTTGGAGGGAATCAGAGGTTTTTTACTATACAAATGAGGGTCTACCTACCATGGGGAGATTCGGAAAAGCTCATCAAGATTAATTCTTACAAAGGGTAAATGAAAGCATATTAACCAACCTATGTAGCCACACTCATTTGGAATTAATGGGTCTGTAATTAAGTTTTACTTAATTCACTTTTGAAGTGACTTGAGCCAAATTGAATTAAGGCCACTTTAATTTTAAATGAAAGTATCCAGACCTGGGTTTAATGTAATTTAACTAATCCACTTGCAGTTCACACCACTAGTTAATTTGGGATTAATTTCCCCTTGTAAGCAAGCTCTTCAACAGCCAGCAGGAACACAACTTAGTTTTCCCTTTTCCAGCTAGAGAGGGTGCCACAGAACTTCTCTTCCCCCAAAAAAGTTCTGCTCTGTGCAGTTTAACCCCCTTTGGTGCAGTCGAACCCTTTTTACCATGCCTGGGATGAGCCTGACCCAGGGTGTGCCAGGTGTCTTCTGTGACATCCTCAGCTGCAAGGAGTCAAGGATGTTCTTCTGATGTGTCTTCTGAACCATCATTGGTGTCCATCTCATAGAATCATAGACTCACAGAATGGTTTAGGTTGGAAAGGACCTTGAAGATCATCCAGTTCCAACCCCTGCCATGGGCAGGGACACCTCCCACAAGACCAGGTTGCTCAAAGCTTCGTCCAACCTGGTCTCATCTCCCAAAAATATTTCCTCTTGCTGGATTTTCAAGCTCACTTCCATGAGAAGGCTTCATGTAGGGTAAATAAAATTTGTCTCTGGGCTCTGGGAAGGCACAGCTGAGAATTACTGGCCTGGCTTGATGGGGGCAGGATCCAGGCAGGCTTTTTGGTGAACTGAAGTAGGGCAGATACCAAAGGGATCTCAGGAGAGATGTCATTTGCTGCGTGGTGGGACTGGAAAGACTCCAGCCAACATGCTTTGTTTAATTAATGCCATTTAAAAAGCTGCAAAGGTCAGTTTTAGGTGGCCTGGACTGCGAGAGCAGCATGAGGGTGGTGATGTTTTTCTGGGTTAATTAAAGTAAAAGATCTCTTTGGAGGTTCTGATGATGCCAAGTCATTAATAGAGCAACCAGCAAATGAACAAGCAACCGTGGGGCTGGAAGGGACCTCAAGTGTTGGAGGAAAGATAGTGTTTGCAAGGGAAGGCAAGGGTCAGCACAACTCATGCAGATGGCAGATACCCAAATCTTGCTGCTTTTGGGTTTGAACTACCACGGTTCAAATGCAGTTCAGTTCCTGCCAAGTCTCTTAAGGGTTTAAGTAACCATCAACCCCTGAGAGCTTGGGATTCCCGCAGAGGAGGGCTGTGCTCCCATCAGCATTAACAGCGATGGCAGCTTTTCTTACTGCAGCTTGCGGTGGACTTGAGCTGTTCACGCAGGCTTTGGAGAAAAGAATGTGGTCCCAAAGAAAAAAATCACAGAATCCCAGGATGGTTTGGGTTGGAAGGGACCTGAAAGCCCACGCAGTGCCTCCCCCTGCCATGGGCAGGGACACCTCCCACTAGCCCAGGTTGCCCAAAGCCTCATCCAGCCTGGCCTTGAACCCCTCCAGGGATGGGGCATCTGCAGCTTCTCTGGGCAACCTGGGCCACTGCCTCACCACCCTCACAGTGAAAAATCTCTTCCTTATATCTAGGCTGAATCTACCCTCTTTTAGTTTAAAGCCATTACCCCTTGTCCTGTCACTACATGCCCTGCTGAAAAGTCTGTCCCCATCTTTATTATAAGCTCCCCCATCTTTTTGTATTTTTTTAAAGAGGAGACAGTCCACTTCCAAAAACATTTTAGGAGTCAGGCGGTTCATCCATCTCTTAATCCCCAAGGCACTGCTAGATCCACACTTCAATGCAATGTGTCCCCACAAAGTCACCTCGTGTCACACCTTTTCCAGCAGCACCAGTAAGGTCCTCCAGCCTCTGTCCATCGTGGTGACACAGGTCAGGAATAAGTAGCTCATCCAGGAATCCCATTTTCTGGAGTAAGGAGTGAGGCTCAGGAGGAAACTTCACCAGGAATAGAGCTGCCATCTAAGCTTGTAGGTCTTGCATCAACGCTGAGAGCTTTCCTTGGCTTGAATTCAGAAGCTGCCTTTCTTCTCAGCCACAAGCCCCAGCAGTTTAATTGAGAAATTCTGCCCGGGAGGTACAGCTTGGCCCCGGGGTGCCTCCACCCTTCCCTCCAGCACCTTTGATGTCCTAAATGGAACTACACTTCCCAGAAGGCGCTTTCCCCGGCAGTGCCTCCAGGCAGGCTCATGGCTAAGGCTAGTTAGAGTTGGGTTTTTTCAGGTGTTTGACTTTTTTTTCCAGCAAGTGGAGGGAAAAGACACGTTTTGTAAAAATATCATTTAATCAAAAGAAAATAAATTCTCATGGGAAAAGAAGAAGAAGAAGAAAAA
Source organism: Pterocles gutturalis (assembly GCF_000699245.1). NCBI lineage: Eukaryota > Metazoa > Chordata > Aves > Pterocliformes > Pteroclidae > Pterocles > Pterocles gutturalis. The sequence continues at coordinate 1,419 of NW_010105540.1, read as the reverse complement.
AAAAAACCCCTCCGATGAGATGGAATATTTCAAGCAGCCTAATGATAACTATCCCCCAGCTCCCTGAATCTGGCTCCCTGCCTTTCACACGAGCGGTGAATGGGTAGGAACTCCTGCTGTCAGCGTTTTCCTTCATTTGTGACCCACCACCTCTTTTCAGATAAATTCCTATTGAATTAATCTGAAGTGAGCGGAGAGCAAGGGGGGGGTGGAAGGAATTCAGGCTTGGAGGATAATGCAGAAGTTATTTCAGCTGGAAGATGGAGTGCATTGCATCCATTTAAAAATCATTTAAAATGGTGAAAGAGGTGTTGTGAACTCAGTGGGAAGCTGATGACTGATTTGAATTCGCGCTCGCACACCCCGTTCCAACAAAAGGTTCTCTGGAAAAATAGACATCCCTGGAGAGATCTCCTGGGATGTGGGGAATGGTACAAATCAAAGCAAACCAGAGGTGAGACACAGCTCGAGGTGAAGCCATCCATCACCTGTCCCACCATGGTGGTCCCCAACCAGCTCCTCACTGGGACACATCCCCAGCACCACATGTGCCCCCCCAGGGGAAGCTACCTGCAGATATTTTTTTTCAGCTGAGCCTGCAGGGTGATGCCCAAAGGGGTTTAACACTGAGCAGGGCTTTGATGCATTCAGCAGCTTAGTTTAGCAACAAGGAAAGCGCCGTGCGGCTAATTCCCATGCGGCTAATTCCCGTGCGGCTAATTCCGGAGCAGAGTCCTGCTCCCCCCATGGCCATCAGCCGCCTGCATCAGCCCTTGTTTCTGCCTTGGGTTTCCTATGTCTGTGGAACGGGGATGGTAAATAATCCAGACTCGTTTTTGTGATTGATTTGAGCTCTCTGGCTACAAATCGCTAATAACGGCAAATACTTCTGGAGGTGGTTTAGAGAAACATAGATAATTCAGTTTGGTTTGTTCCGTAGCTTACTCACACTGCTTATCTAAACATATATTTGTGTTTCTGTTTCTTCAGAAGATTCATTTCGTTTTTAAGTGCATGTGAGCAGATCCCAGCGTTCAGCTCTACATCTCTTATTATTTATGTTTTCTAAAAGTAAATAAGTGTATGCTATTATGATTTCGTCTCCTGAGCAGGAAGGTAGCCCTCTGAGCGTGTGTTACTCTGGGAGACCTGCCGTGTTTATAGCCCTTACGAGGTACGTCTTTGTTTTCCGAGGCGCAGAGAGTGTCTTCTCCATTTCACACCACGCTGAGGATTAACACCCAAACTGGAAAATGCAGTGTACTTCCACTGGTAATCTGCCAAAAAACAGCCAGGGTTTCAGACCCACCGACAGAAAAAAAAAAAAAAAAAAAAAAAAAAGAGAGAGAGAGAAGAGAAAGGAGAAAGAAGAAAGGAAAGGGAAAGGGAGAGGGGAAAGGGAAAGGGGAAAGGGAAAGG
>NW_010105539.1:45437-61535 GCF_000699245.1 Pterocles gutturalis | reverse complement strand
TTTTAATTTTTTTTTTTTTTAAGGGGGAGGGTAAGAAAAGTTTTGGCTCTTTCCTGTTGCTGTGTGCAAGCGGTGAGGGCTCCTAACTCTGGGAGCAGTGGAGACGCTGGAGTGGAGCTGGCCTCTCTGGTGTATAGGCACCTAAGCAGGGGAAAAGTAAAAAAAAAAAAAAAAAAGGAAAAAATATTTTTAAGGGCGAGGTTTGGTTTTGTTTTTTTAAGTTATAGGTACCTTTGGTGTAACTCGTGCTGGAAATAAGCAGAGTTGGTTTTGCGCAGAGTCAGTCTGAGTCTCAAAGCTCAAATACAGAACGACTCGATTTTTCATCAAGAAAAACCCCAGTGGTTTCCCACATGTTCCTGAAAGGCAATAGAGGGAAATTCGGGTCTTGACATTTCTTCATAAAGTTAATCAAAGCGTGGAGTTACTGGCTGCTCAGCCACTGGAACGCTCGGTTTGCATTTCCTGCAGTGCCCGTATATGAGGGCACAGCCTACTGATAAATCCCTTATATCCGAGCATTTTCTGTCCGGCATTGTTTGTTGCTAAGATTACTACCGTTTTAATAAGTGAGAAAAAAGAAACAACCTGGTTTTGTGGCTTGTTTACTTAGCGCGTGCAAAAGCACGTTGCAGGCGGGCAGGGTTTTTCTCTCAGTCTAGGAAGGCCTACCAGGAGCCGGTGCTGCTCGTAAAGCACATCTGAAGTGATTTCTGGAACTGCTTTTTCCTCCTCGTTTTCCACGTCCATCTCTTAGTGTCTGTCGGCTGCGGAAATGTCTCGTACTTGCAGCTATACAGAAATGCAGGTGCTGCTTGGTGTCGATAGTGTTTGCAGAGGCAAATCCCTGTATGGTTCAGTTGCTGCTGAGGGCCGATACTGGCAGCATCCGAGACCGAGTTTTTGAATGGGTGGCTGAAGACGAATTTGCTGGGAAGTTTTATTGTGTTACAGAGAAATTAAATGTCCTCTTTGAATCTCTCTAGCTTTGGATTAGGGGATAATTTACAGGAGACGAATCGGTCAGAAATACTGTACAGATGAAGCATTTCTGGCAGTTTTTACGTTAGCAGCACTGTCTCGTATTTTGGTGCCTGACTAGGACTTGCTGCTAGGAACTGAAGTGCAGCTGTATGATTTTTACCTTCCAAATGGAGCACTGTAGAGGAAGAATTTCACTGGCAGACCTGTCTCAGCCTGGGGAAAATATAAAGTCAAAGTTTATTGGTGGCATAGCTAATTCAAGACAAGGCTTTTAAAAGCACAGATCCTTTTTACAGCTTTTGCGTCTGTATTAGGTGTTGAATTTTGATCTGACTTTACAAGTGCGACACGGAATGTGATAATGGGTTACATCTTCCGATGACAGCCCGTGCCTTCATAAGTTGTTTGGCTTCATGCAGAAGCAGTGGCTTTAGATGCCAGCTGCTGTGACAAATCCAGTCTTTTTGTTTGATACTTTGAATTTTCAGTAAGTTCTCGATACCTGAGTCAAACGAAGACTTACTGAGCAAGGAGGTTGATAATGTTTTGGCTGAATTTGGTGGCAAAACTCCTGTTCAGCAGAAGCAGGGATCTGGGCCTTAACACAAAATGTTTACATTGATTAGTATGCTTAATACAGTCACAATTTTTCTGACAATTTATACTGTTAATTTGATATTGATTCCTTTGCTGAGCAGCATTAACTGGTACTTGGAGCTAATTAAAATGTTAAAAACTTGGATCCCTTGAGATTGCTCTGATATAATTTAGTTCAGAAGTTTCTCACAAGCCTTTAAGATGACCTTTCTCAGGAGATGCAAGCACACTGGTAACAGAAAACTCTGCCTCTTTAGTGACTGTGAGCTGTCTGTGGAAGTTAGGGTAAGGCGTTCGATCGCGTTAACGGCGGGCGCAGTTGTGCGAAGGTGGAAGGGGCATACTGAAAGGGGCGAAAGAGAGGTCAGGAGCTAATAATTTGCCAGCCATCCAAAACTGTAAAATGTAATTCCTTAGCAGGGCTAAAGTTTCTTTTAATGTATGCAAATACTTTCAGAATAGGACTACTTCAGTTTCTTGACTGGAACATAAATTAGTTTGTGCAGAGGCAACACTCTTTAAACAGTCTCCATCTTAGTCTCCCAATGCTAAAACATATTATATGTTATTATCACCTTTGTTTCCCTCACAGGTAATGAATACAACTCTTCAGGAACTAATGCCAGCTTTTCACATTAGACTTTTTCAGATTGCTAGTTACACTGAGATTTTAAATGAACAGAAGATACTTCTGTATCAGAAAGCTTTTATCTTAATTTAGAATATTTTTAGACAGCCAAGTTTGTCTTTGAAGGCAGCAAGCCCGTTTAATAATGTTCTGCTGTGGCACTGAGTGGGAAAATTGTCATTTTAAACAAAAGGAAGGAGAGAACTCAGTTTTATTATCTTATGTATTACTATATATGAAATATTAATACTGTTTCCAGTGAGATGTGCTGAGTACTGTAATCCGTAAACATAGCTGGGATTATACTCCTCAAAACAATTATTTTAAGAGCTATAAATTAAAGTTACAACTATCACTTTTGGGGTTTTGGGGGGTTTTCTGTCTTTTTTTTTTTTTTTCCCTCGGGCATTAAAGCAGAAGTGAATATTTCAGATGTGGTTAGGAAGGCATATATTTCGTTTCCGCTAATTCAGATAAGGTTTGCCCAATACACAGTCTTCTTTGCTTCCCCCTCTCCCTGGCCCGGTGGGACGTTAGCTAACCTCATAGTGCCTGACAGCTAACTGGGGCAGTAGCATACGGGGCATCACTGGAGAGCCAGTGTGCTGCGGACACTGTCCTGTGCCATGGGCAGCCTTGTTTGATATAATCCCGTACACTTCCAAATCACTGGGAAGGGTTTAGGTGTGTGCTTCAATATCGGCTTGCTGCCTTGAGTACTTATGGAGGGTTGGTATTTATAGTTGCCATCACTGGAGGGGGGAAGGTCTGAGGTGATGTGGTTTCACCTGCTGTTGCAGGTACTTCCACAGAGCTCCTCGATGACTGGATTTACCCGTCTTTCCAAATTCAGGTATCTGTTACCCTCTTGATATCCTGCAGTCACAAAACTAGTGTGCTGACTTAAAACCCCAATTTTCCCCCCCAAATATTTAGGGTGCAGGAACTCACTTCACTTAATAATCTTGAAATAGAAAACAGAAACACCTTTGTGTCCATGGGTATAGTAGAGGTGGTCAGTTTCACTAGAGCTTAAGTACTTCCATATATCTTCCGATAATGTTATTTTGTAATTTCTTGCAGCACTATCTTGTGAAACAGTCTTTTCTACATGAAGAGTACACTAGGGGGACTGTTTTCCTCTTTGTCGAGCGATATGGCAAGACTATGAATCTGGTCCTTTACATACAGATACCAGCAATTCCCAAATTTAAATGCAGCTGATTTGCTTTGATTTTTTTTTTTAATATCAGAAGCCTATTTGTTTTACACCTGATGTGTTCATCTTCCTCATGAAAGATAAATACTAGCTGCTGGGATGTTTACTTTGAAGGAGAGATTTTTGTAAACTTTGCACATGTTCCTTACCATGTTTTGTTGACCAATATGTACTGAAGGACTACAGTCCCTTCAGCGTAGCAAACACACAAGTCTCTTCTGTAATTACTGAGACTTGAAAAGACTTGAGAAATTTGCCAGCGATGTAGACAGATGTCTAAATATGTTAGCCAGATGCTGATAGGCAAGATGTGTTGGACTTTTTTTATCATCTTTTTGCAAAGGATGTGGGAAGGAAGCAACAACACTCTCTGTTCTTATTTCTCTTTCCTCGGAGTGGCACACAGCGTCTTTATCAGGAGCGGTAGCTTAAAACTAGAGTTTGCATCAGTTTCATTTTTTCTCTGCTGTCTTTTTTTTCTTTTTCTTTTTTTTTTCTTTTTTTTTTTTAAGACTCTGTTTCCCAGCTAACTGCTAGTGTGAATATTTTTTCCAACCTTCTATTATATTCTTCCTTTTTTTTTTTTTCCTAATTTTGAGCTGCCTTGTTCATCTGCACAGAAGGGTTTGGACTACAAACTGTAGCCTGATTATTTTAAGTTTTGATCTACCAAAGCGAGCACGGGTTTGAGCACGTGAATGGATCCTTGGGACTTCACTGGGATTACTTGTGTGCTTAAACTTACTGCTTAAGCATCTTACCTGATCAAAGCCTGCATGTGTTGTGCTTTAACAAAATACTCAGTAAAATTTGTAAGTGAATTTTGTGCTGAGCACTGTAGAGAGATACACAGTTCCAGCCCCAAACTCAAAACCACTAGGTAACAAGCTTCTTGCATCAAAGAGGAGTATACTTTAGTATCAAAGTAACAAATGACTTTTTAAACTTTCCTGTAGAAACCATATGTAAATATTAGCACACATTATTATTTTATATCTGTAACGTACATCAAAGATCTCACTTTTCCCCAGCTCCTGCAGGCAGGTGACAGCTATTAGAGGAGAGAGACACTGAGAAGCTCTCCCAGAATCATTGACGTTGTTTGATCCACAGTGTGACAGTGAGGAGCACCTCCACTGAAGGACTTGTTAAATGCAGATGTAAACAGATTGCCTTGGTGAATGTCATCCCCTGCAAAGAGTCACAGGCTCTGATAAACTTAACTTCTGATGTGAATGGGACACCTCCAGTGAATGATGCCGAATAGTATCGCTGTAAAGTAGACCTGCCTGATAAATACTGGAATCAATGTTCCTCAGCTCTTTAGAGACAGAAGGTTACCTAGAGCAGTCATGCAACATTGACGGTCTGTGGTAGGTTGTTAGTGTCAATATTTGAGCACATTTAAAATAAGAAGCTTGAGAGTCAGAGCTCCTACACTTACCTGTGTGTTTGAAAGTACACAGTTAATACTAATAAAAGTTAAATCACCTCAGTGGCTTTTATATGCTTTGTATTGTGTTGGCTTGAACAAACACTGAAGAGAGGTGTCCTGGCACTCCTGCCCTGGGATGTCCTGCTTCTGGCTGGTTTTTGCCCCTGGTAAAGCGAGCGGTGTTTTACACGCGAGGCCATTTTGTATTCGGGTCATTTTGGTGGCGCTACACCACTTTGCTGTAATCCTGGGAGATTAGGGGAGGCTGGGCACGTGCTGGTGCATTTAGAAAGGCCGGTGATTAGGGTTAGCCGGGTGGTTTTGTGAAAGCTCTTTGTGCTGACGTGGACAAAGTAGAAACCCGGAGCTGGTGGCGTCCTTTGGAGAAGGCAGGCAGCGCTTGCAGCCCTCCTGCACCCCCCGGCAGCGGCCGGGCTGTTTCCAGCCAGCTTCGTGGGCTGGATGGGGGAGAACAAGCGTGAAGTCACCCCAGAAAATTACGGTTGGGTGTGCTGGGTTCAAAGGGAGGCCGAAGGGATTGCCTTGGAGATAAGGGAAAACTGAGGATAAACAGCCAAAGCATTTCTCTAGGTGGCAGCCTCCTAAAGGTGCCCTGCAAGATTTTGGCAGCCAGCTTTTTTGTGGGGAAGTATGGAAAATCTTGTGAGGATTGTTTCTTATTTGCAATGCAATTACTGTGGGTCTTAGCACAGTGGCGGCTTGCCAAGGGAGAAACTGAAAGTGTTTCCTAATGCAGGTTGTTGCTTAGACTAAAATCTTTGTAAATTCTTGTTTCTCTCCACTTTTTAAAAAGCCTTACTACTATCTCTGTCACAGATAACATGCCCAAGGGCAGGATTATAAAATGGCAGCGTTTGTTTCTTTTAAAGGCATGAGGCCTTCCATGTTTCGAGGCAGACTCTCTCTGGAGGAGAGCGAGCTCTGAGCATCCTCCTGCTGCTGTTTCGTTCCCCCTGCCATGAAACACTGCGATTCCCAAGTCGGTGCTGGAAAGGGGCCACACAGCCTTGCTGGGTCCCAGGGCAGGAGGCACATCCAGGTCCTGCAGCATGTAGCGAACATCCTGGTAAAGCTGCCTGATAGCACAGCGCTCAGGGAACTGCAGGGTTTTTTTTTGATGTGGCTTTTCTTGGGGCTGACAATATGTGCGTAGCGCAGTGGTTGAGGAGCAAAATAAAGTGTTCAAGTAACGCGCGCAGTCATTCAGTTTTCGGTAGTGCTGGCTCAGCACACCATGAGTTAAGTGAACATTATCCTTAACCTTTTATGTGCTCTTTTTTTGTGCTTCTACGAACTTAGACTGTTCTTTTCTGTTACAATTTCCTGAGCATTGCCACACACTAAGCTTGGAAAATGAGGTGCATTTAGCCAATTTATGGCCTGACATATGTTAATTAACATTAATTACCTGCTTGAATAGTCCACTTAGCACTTATTATTAAAAAGTGGCTTGTCTACAGAAGGGGATTTTCCTTCAGAGTGAGATGTTTTGTTCTAACTTGCTTCAGACAAAGTCGGGATGGGATATCCTGTGCTCCTCTGCTGTAACAGTTTCCTGATGTTCCAGTTGTGTCTGAGGGATACCATTGCACCACTGACAGGCACTAAGTCCTTACCCATGTGTATTTGACATTTGTTTGACATTGGCTTAGCCTTCCCAAGCAAACCACTGTGTTTCCAAGCAGTTTTTGCTAGCAGTGGATACAGCTCTTGCTTCTCTGATTGAGGCAGCTGCAGGAAGAGCCACGCTTTTCAGCTTGCCAGGAACTGCAGGGAGATCTGGAGACCTGCGATGATGTGGCCCCAGCCCCTGTTTGGGGTGGACGGGTAGGAAAAACTCAGGTGTACAAGGCTGGAGGGGGTGTGTAGGAGTTGCTGGGGCACGCTGTGGTGCCCTGCAGGCAGGGCATCTTCAGCTCTGCCTGGCCGAGGATGATGGACCTTGAGGCTCCCACAGCTGCTGAGAGCAGGCTGCTGCTGGAGTGGAGCGCGGTCTCCAACAACAGCAGGTTATGTCTTGCTGTATTCATCAGCTACGTTATCTAAATTATCTCCTGGGCAGCGCATTGGGCAAGGGTTGTCACAGGTCTTTGGTCTAAAACATGTGAGATGAGGGGAGTAACAAGCAGAGCGTGCTCATGCCATTTCCAAACACCAGTATTTTAAAAAAAAAATAAATGCCATTCCTCAATTCCCCATCGCCCAGTTCCTCAGTCCTGTTTTGGGATACTCCAGGGACGTGATGTCCTACTTCACTTTCTCCATCCTTCCCTTTGTAACACCAGCTGGGGGGTTTGCATGGTGCGTGGGGTGGCTCATAACTGTGCTGGGCATGGTGCAGAGTATAGCTGCATTTTGGTTGGGGTACTGCATGGAGGTGATGAGGCTACAGGACTGACAAAGAGCAATTTCAGGGCAGTGTAAGGGGTTGGGAACAAGTGAGTGGTTGCATTAGTGCTCTGCTTCATCCCTGTGGTGAAATAGCAAGGGAACTGCCTTTCAGCGGGGCTGGAGGAAAAAGAGCATCACTGTGTTGCCATTGCTTTTTGCTGGAGTGGTTCTCCTGATGCTGCATGTACCTTTGAGGTCCAGGAGGAGCCAGTCTTTCCCTGCAAAGCCAGAGTTCTTTCCCTGGGCCACACTCCTTGCACGTTTGCTCAAGGACTGATATGCTTGTAATGCTGCTTTGCAGGGAATTTGAGGCAGGTCAGGAGTTAAGAGCATTGGTGTCTTGTTAATGACTCTGTGTGTGTGTCCCACCTGGACTTTGCTTGTTGGGGCAGTTTTCTTTATCTTTACACTGGTACCTATTAAAAATAAAGGCTATTTAAATGCTTCTACTGATAAAAAACACCTTTGTAAGATTTCACTGACAGAGAAATGCCTTTCTGGGGATTTGTACTGGTAAAGAAATGCCTTGTGAAAATTAGGTCTTATAACAGACTTGTGCTAATGAATTGAATCGATTGCTTGCTTGATCGCAACATGCCATGTATTTAAGAGCTGAATTATGAAATGCTGGGCTCTCACTTGACCATGTTTATTTGGCAAGGTATTCTTTTGCTTTTCTTTATTATTTTTCCCCTGCTGGTGAAGTTGCCACTCGCTACGTGAGAAGGGAAGTGCGAGGGAGGTGTGGGCTGGGACGGGAGGGCAGAGGCAGCCTGCAGGTCATTGCCGGAGGGCTGGAGGAGGATGGTGTGTGGCACCGGCAGCTTGTTGTCAGGGCATTTGCAGCTTGTTCCTCCAGGTGTCCTGGAGAGTGCTGCCTGCCAGTTCTGGGGGGCAGGAGGCTGCTGGCAGTGGGTGTGGGGCCCTGGCTGCCGTACACTGGAGTGCTGCCGGCGGTCAGGTGCGCTGCCCTGGGGTGAGTCACTGGAACCGGCGACCCGGCCCCTTCCGCCTCCCTTCACCTGCCGAGGTGAAGGGTGGGTCCATGCTGACGTCTCCATACCAAAAGCCTGTCGAATGCTCTGGAATGAGGGCAGGAGGCGGGAGCGCTGCCAAAAGTGCCGTTTCTCTCCTTTGACACCTGCCTCTGAGGCTGCCTTCACACTTCGTGTTGTGCTGTGGGTCTGCCTGGAGGCTGCTGGTAACCCAGCCCTCAGCCTTGCCGTGTCTTCAGGCCAGCCCGCCTCCCCATCCCTGCCTTTCCGTGACCTTTGGCTCTCCCTAGGGAGCAGGGGAGGCCAAGGGGACGCCTGGAATTGTGACCAGCGGGTGGGACACAGTCCTAGAGGAAAAAAGTTTTCAGGAGGTTTGCTGGCTCCTGGGTCGCGTGAGCAGGAAAGGGCAGGTCCAGGCTGGATGCCAGTGCTTGAGCAGGGAGGTCACACCTGCTTATCCCAACCCCGGAGGAGTGGGAGGCAGCAGATAAGTCGCAAGGCTGATGAGGAGAGGGGTCTGGGGCAGGACAGATAGAGGAGCACCCAAACACACGGGCAAACGTCCGCTTGGGCTTCGCTCTGCTTCCGGGATGCTGCAACAGCTCAGTCCAAAGCAATTCATAGTGGGAATGAAAACTGGTTTGCGTGGGCGCAGCCTGGTTTATGACGGTGCAGCTTTCATGGGTAGATGAAGTAAAGAGAGCAGGGTCTGACTCTTGTCCCTGCTAAAGGCCATGTTAAACTCGCAGAGTGGGGCTCTCCCACAGTGCTGCAGCATGCATTTGCATTAATGTAAGTAAGACTCAAGCCAGGAGTGCTTAAAATCCTTGTTGCAGCTGTGCCTTGACTCTGGTGGGGACTGAGCACGACCAGGACCAGGGAGTGTTAGTAACAGTGTTGCACTTAAATAAATAAAGCTTTGTTTAAAAACATATTAATTACCTAATCATATTCTAATACAAGCTACTCTCCTAGTCTAGACAGCCAGCACTTCTGACATTGTAGATGATTTGCCCTTATAACTTAATGTTTCCTCATGCTGTGCCATGTTGGTTTCTGTATTTTTCTGAAATAGGATGAAGAAGAATAAATATATTACTCTAATGAAATCATTATAGGACACAGCTTTCAGGGCCATATTTGCTTTATCTAGAATGTGGACTGAATTGTCTTGATATATACTCCAGTTACATGTCAGTGCTCTTGAAACCTGCTGTATTTTTTTTTTTCTCTCCACACTAGCTCTTCAAGCAGGTATTACAGCTCTCTGAGACACGTCATGACCAAAGTTAGCCCTGCTTTCTCACATGAAACTTGCAGTGTAAACATACCTTAAAATGCGAGACTTAATCCAGATCCAAAGTTTCTGACTTTGCGGATATTTGTGAACTTAGGCTGTGAACTCCTATCTTGCGTAAATATGTTTGCTAGTACTTCATGGTGGATTTATCAGTTTCGTATATAAAGTTCTAGATATGCTTAGTACATAAAATTTGGCCTCTGATAAGTGAGAACAGCGCTCACCAAAGAATGCCTTTGTGCGAGGCTCTCACAGGCTCACACATTATCACCTATTTTGCTGATTGGTCTTGTGCTGAGAGCAGTGATGTGGTTTCCTGAAAGCCTATAACCTACTGTTTGTTCTGCAAAACTGCTCTGGACCTTAACTGATTTTCAGAGAATGTTTTTTTCCAGGAATTCGTAGGAGAAGGTAACGCCAGTTCAAGTTGTGTCCTGAGATGCTTGTAAGCTGAGAAGCACAGAGCCGCTGTGCTGGTTTTGTGCAACACGATCTGTTGTGTTTAAAAGTTTCACTGTATGGTGGAACTCAAAACCATCTGTCTGAGATGTCAGGTTGCAGAGTGAATGGTGCTTCTTTAAGTATTCATCAAGACCTACAATGGGAGGCTGCTGGTCCTACATGGCTTTGTAGAACAGCGTTGGCACCAAGAATGATGCTGCCACTGAGGAGCTGTAAAAACACTGAAACATTTTGTGAATCTTGTGCAAGCACCTTCTGCTTTTGTGAGCCTGAGCCATATATGTGGCCTAGATAACTGGGCTACATCTAAAATTGTAGGTTTGCAAATGGAAGTCATGTCAGAGCTCTGCATGGATTGGGCCTGTCTAGTTTGTGCAGCAGCGAAAAGCTCCGAACCTAATACTGTTATTTTCATCACAGTGTTGGTGATTTATTTATTGCCCCATTGTTCTTACACCCTGGTTCGTGCACGATGAAAATACTTCTGATTAAGATGTGCTAGAAGGTTTGCACACTTGGGGTAGGAGAGACATCTTTTATGAGGGAGCTGTTTTTTAGAAAGCTCTGGGGAAGCAAGCTGTGTGCTTGAGAAGGTATTTGAAAATCAATATTGAGGCCACTTTACATACGAAAAAAAAAAAGAGGGAAAGCGTGTAGGCCATAAGGTAGTGGCATACGGGGCTGGGGGGAGGAAGGATTCTGTGAACTAGCGGTAGGGAGTAAATCAACCTGGTGTATGTTCATAGGCGTCTGATGTCTACTGGGCCTACTGGGGTAGCTTGGAGCAGGTGGAAGAAGCATACTGTTTACCTAATTAGAAACATAAATACAATCTTTCCAACATTTTTTTTTTCTAAATTAAAATGCGTTTGAAGCATATGTCAGACTTCTCACATCCAGGAAGGATCTCTAAAACCCTGCCGTTCCCCAGGGAGGCTGTTCCTAGCCCACCTTCTTCAGGGCTCTGCCAGGTAGCAAGTCCTCCTGGTTGGAGGATGGAGTGGGACGTGCACGAGCAGTTGGAGATGTCTGGGTTCTTCCTGAGCACATCCCTACTCCTCTTTATTGCAATCAGTGCAAAAAGGTCTATCGAAGTGATAGACCAGGGAACTGGAAAACCAAAGAAAATTGTCATGGTTGAAGATAGGATTTTACCCCTGTGTATTTATTGAGAAGTCAGTGATGGGGGGAGCAGCACCTGGGTTGCTGGACAGTCAGAGCAGCTCCCTGTCGCCAGTGTGTTTTAGACACTGAGGAGACAAAGATTGTGCCAATTGCAAGAGAAACGACTTAACTGCTTTGTATTATGTTTGAAATGAAGGAGGAATAATGCTGATTGAATGACCTATTTTGACTTTCTCAGTATAATATGTTTAATGTCTTTTTTCGGGACAGTGATTATAATTTTATCAAATCCTGCTGGAAATGAATATGTTGCTGGGCAAAAGTATTTTATCCTCAGAGTAACTGCAGAGTTACCTCTTGCCGCTTGACTCAGTGGCAGGAGTTTTCTCTTTCATCTGGAAAGGTCTTTTGCTATGCAACACGGCAACAGCAGGGTTTTTTAAAATACAAAATAGGGACCTGTCAGGAAGAATATAAAATAGGGCATTGAAGGAGTCTAATTTAGAAGGAGAAAGGGCATAAATCTCCATCTCTCTCTGATGACAGAATGCCAAAGTACAGCAGAAACGTTCCCCTGCTTGTAAAATGCTGGTCCTGATACCAGAGAAGTTGTTCTGTTAAAAGTCACAGCTGTACCTAACCTCCTTACAAGTTCTTCGATGTTATTTTTGGTATGTAATTGGATGTTGCATAAGGGGATTCTTAGATGACAAAGTGCCTCCGTTAGGGTCCGCTCTGCTTATTGTGCCATTACAGAAATTGTTTGCTGTTTTGGACTGGTGTCAGGCAGAAAAATACTGAATAAGTCCCAGATGAATGTGGGTGGTGAAAGGAAAAAAATAACTTAAAATAAAGAGGGATATTATCAACCAGTGTTGCCAGTGTTGATCCTATGGTGCTGAAAAATGGAAGCAGGAAAAAGAGTCTTCTGGTTTGTTTTTTTTTTTAAGTTGGAAAATCTTAGCTGAAAAAAACTCTTCTGACCAGAGTTTGGTACCCTACTTAAACTCGCAGAAAATTGGCATTGGTGCATCAGCCCTGCAAAGTATTGAGGGGGAGAACAGAAGTACAAACAAGCCTCTAAAACTTGAGAGGATCCTCAGATTCTTTGTCCATTTAGAACAACATGACCTGTAGCGTCACTTGCAGCTGCTGGATCCAAGAGTATAAATAGTGAAAAGAACACTGATTTGTCCAAGAGAAAAATGTTCATTTTGGGTTTTTCCAACAGCTGTGTCAGGACTTAACCGTGGCAAAAGCTTCTCATGTGTCGTTTTTTTATTCAGGCTCCTACTAAGCATGTGGAATGACAATGTTCTCTAATTGAAGAAAAAAAAAAAGGAAAAAAGTAGTAAATTGAGAAATAGTGTGGATTTGGTGTCCCCTCAGCCTGAAGGAAAAACAGTTTGCCTGAGCAGTATGATAGCAGTTGTTTGAGAAATTAAGTGTGGATTTCCTTCAATTGTAGTTGAATCAAGGCATCTTACTAAATTTATCCAGTCCTGAGCGCCTGGTTTCTGCTTTGACATTCTTGTTGGATGGTTGTTGGTTGTTTTCTTTTCTTTTTTTTTTTTTAAAGAAAACAAAAAAAAGCTGTGCATGGGCTGAGAGATTATAATTTCCTTATTTTCTGCAGGAAACTATCAGGTATCAAACCACCAATTCTTCCAGGTGGGTATGAGTGTGCGGGGGCTGGCAGCTTTCTCTCTAGAAGCACCACAACACAGCAGGTGGGTTCGAGCAATGCTAGTGATGGGCCTTTCCTGTTTTCCAGGAGCAGATGAGGAGTAGGAAAGTTGGATTTTGCATGGCTTGACCATTAACTGCAAATTGCTGGAGTATTTTTCTGGATAGTTCTCATTGTTCAGTGAAGTGCAGAGCAGAAGTGCTAAGTAAGAGCATACTTCATTTATATGAAAAATCTATGCCCCCCAAAAAAATTCAATATAGAAGCCACGTGCTCAGGAAGTACAAAATGTTAGAAATAAAGTTGCCTCTAGCACTTTAAATTACTTCTTGTGCTGGCTATGACACTGTTGTTAGTAATGAGCTCACGCACTTTGTCCACCCCCAGTCTCCTTGTCAGGCTGGATGCTTCAAGGGGTATTCAGGGTTTCGGCTCATTCCCGGTGATCTCTGTGTGGGCCCTGTGCCACATTTGTTGCACTCAGCTCTGAGCCAAGAAATACGCCCTTCCCGGTGTGCTTGTCTGTGTCATTCACATTCCCCATGTCCGTGGGCTTCCCCGATGAGCACCATCCCAGCCCTTCATCCTCTTCTCCCCATCCCAAGCTCCTTGACCCCATGGTGTCCTGTCCCAGCCTTCTTCCCTGCGATTCCCAGCCCTGCTCCATGCATCCCTCCTTCCTTTTCCTGTCATCTCCCACCCCTTTGCCCATCTCCTCTGGTTTCCAGATCTGCTTTCCTTGTCCAGCTTGCTTGGTTTTTTTGTACAGCTGGGACGTTCCACAGTTTTCCCCTGCCTCAGAATTCTCTATTTCCCATGTTTTGTCTATCCTGGGTCACTTTTCCTGTTTCTAATCCCAGTTTCAGTTCAGGTTTGCAAAGCTATTCGCAATGGGGAACAGGGTTTTATAATAGGAAGTGTTGGACAATATGAGGTGTAGGTGGGGCTCACGGTACCACCTATAATTTACAACATTGTTTATTTTTTTAACTAATCCACCCTTAGGTAAGCAGTCCCGGTGCTGTAGGTGTACAAATCCGTAGTCATTTGGGTAGTCCTATTCCCTCTGCTGATACTGTGTACAGAGGGATTGCTCATCTGTGTAAGAGATGGAGGATCCAACCTTAGAGAGACTTTGATCTCTGTTTTGGTGTGGCTTGAACTAGATAGCAAACATTGTCTGAGATTATACAGTTCATAGGGCTACTGAGCTGGCCCTAGAATATTTAGTGGTATGTGTAGTAACTGCTCTCATTTCCATGGCGAGGGGCTCTTCCTTTTTCCTTGCCTGTTGCTGAGAAGAGAGGAGACATATAGGTTCCTCACTGATAATATATTAGACATGAATGTATACAGTCCATAATCACACCATATTCTGCATCCTCTAGTAGGTGCCCTCTGACTTGGTGTATTTAGACTAGAAAATATAAGGAGCCTTTTCCTTACATAGCTCCCCAGTTTTATCTTCTGCCTCTGCTGCTAACTTCATGCCTGGTCTTAATGATTCTGCTAGATGCCTCCACATCTGTGTGGGAAGCTGATCACGGTTCTTTTTTGTTACCAGAATTAGACTGCAAAACTCATACTGAACTGTTGTTTAAAACTGCAGGGTGATGCCTTGGAGTGTGGGAGGATGGACACCTTTGCTCCTTTCACTGGGTGCGACTTGGCTGCTGTTGCAGTCAGCAGGCAGGTTCCATTGGACTTGGTGCTGGATCAAGTTGTTTAGTGGTGTGAATAACCTTATACTGACCTTTTAAAGAGCTTATGCATAGAGTGTTCCTTTGTGATAAAGTTCAAAACTTTAATCAGGTAACAGGGTGGCCTCTCCTCTTTCCATCGCAATAAAGTGCATGCAAACACACATTGCAACAAATAGCACAAAGGCAAATCTGGCATGCCCTGCCTCCTCTCCTGCAAGAGAAATCTGTGGTTTATTCTCTGCAACTGTTCCCCAAGCCATTTCAGCAGCTTGGTCAGCTGAGGGTTCACTGGTGGTGGCTGATGGTGGTTTCAGATACTGCGCTTCAGTTTCCCAGGCTATTGATAACAGCTGTTTAGTCACAGCTCTCTGGGTCATGATGTACGGGGATTTTCTGATGGTTGTGGTGACCTTGGGGGGGAATTAGACTGGATGTAATGTTTCCAAGAATTGGAGGCGCCTGTGCCATTGAGCTGGTGCACGTTGCCGAATCAATTACTAGCATTGGCAGGATTTTGCTTTAGGGGAATCTCACAGCTTCATCACAGTCTTGTTATTAGTAGATTATTGTTAATTGGTTTTAATACAGAGCCAGATATTTGCAGGGAGGAGGGACAGTTGGTTTCTGTGAAGTATTTTCCCTATACACAGCACTGTTGTAGGCATACTCTGGCATTGTATCTCACTTTCGTTTTGGGGAAATTTTTATCAGCTCCTGTGTGGAAATACACATTTAGTGTAGAATTGTCATTCTCAGGTGATGAATCACTGCGTTGTGCCCCGACCTTCTCCAAAGCCAGTGGTGACAACGGAAACTCTCAAACTTTTTTGTGTTGTGTTGAATCATGATAAGGGACCTTTGTAACTCGAGCTGCTGTGGCATACACCCCTGGTGAGCTTTTGCAGAGGGGCTTCCCAGCGAACCCGTCAGTTTTTATGTGCACCCCCCCTCTGAATGCAGGTTGCTGGCCTCTCCCGCACCCCTTGCAGTCAGGTGGCACGGAGCAGTCATGATGCAATATGCTCAGACACCTGATAATGTATGACCTAACAGACTGAACACTCCTCTTGGCAGGTGATGAAGGAGTGCGCTGCAACCCCCCTTCACCCGCACAAGTACTGTTTGGCTCTGCGAGATCAGGGTCTGCTTCCCTCTTTCGCTTTGCAGTTCCGTGCGGGTGCAGCGTAGTGTTTCTGCAGACCTGCTCAGCCGAAGTCACCGGGAGCCCTCTGTGGAAATTCAGCCCCCCTAACACAGCCAGTCCATTGTTTACTGTATTCATAATTGACTGTCAAGGTGTTGCATTTAATTCAAGGGATGGTAGGGTTTTCCTCAAAATGCCCATGTAGCATTAAGCCAGTTAGGAGTTACAAATGTAAGTATGTTTACACAAAGACAAGGAATGCATGAAAGCCGGCATTGCTTAAGCAGCTGAAAGCAGCGTGGTTGTATGCTAGGGGGACACTGAAAACGTAGGTTGCTGGAGTGCGCCTTCAGAAGTCAGTCCCAACCAGGAGCACTTGCAGTCCCTGCCTTCTGATGCACTGTCTG
>NW_010105539.1:26012-45426 GCF_000699245.1 Pterocles gutturalis | reverse complement strand
CGGGGGAGAGGGCTCAGCAGCCCGTGGGCATCCTCCTGGAGTTTTATAGGAAAGCTTGGAATGCCAAAGAGAAGTGTCAGCTGTATCTAAATGCGTCCTTGTTTTCAGTTTTGCCGGGCAGTAGCAATATAGCCAGCATTCAGGGGACCTCTGACGCTAGTGTTTCATAACTGAAAGGTAGGCATTTTTCACAAGCTGTCCTATTTCGGGTTGTGAGCATGGGCACACACACATGCACACCCCTCGCACACCCCCCGCACACCCCCCCAGCACATTGTTTACTTCCTCTGTAAGTTCTGGGACATTCAGTACTAAGGAGCATGATACGCTTGCATAAACACCCCAGCCGGATTTATCTCTCAAGCCTATCTTTCCTTTCGCATCTTGGAAAGTGATTAATCTACAGCACACATTTTGTTCTTTGATTGCAGGGCATTATTCTGTAATCATTTACAGTTTTGCAGAGCCGTAGCACTGGCTTGATGGAGTGTTTCTGTCATGTAACCATCACTGTCAGCTGAAGCTTTAGCCGTGTAACGCATAGGGAGCATTGCTGTCCCGCTCTGTGTCATGTTAAAACTGTTTTCTTTTTACATCGTGTGCTTTCTGTGCATTCAAAAAAATTCAAATATACATATTTAAAGTGCAGATAAGTGTCTCTGCAGCAGTACAAGCTGGGGACTGGTTTGTAAATGTTAAAAAGTGTCAGTACTGCAGAGTGCTGGCTGCCAGCGGAGGCTTTCCTATGCATTTGTGGAGGGTGGAGGAGTTCAAGTAACTTTTGTTTTCCGTGCTGCACATTGTGTATTGAAGCCTACACCAGTTAGAAATTGTCAAAACGTGTAGATACAACAACCTGTACATATTGACTAGTGTCTGAGAAAAATAGAAAACTGACGAGACTGAAGGTGAATCAGAAAATCTGTCATGTCTGTATTGCATCAAGGCTTTTCTGTGTGCCCTTTGATTTTTGTTTGTTTTCCATGTTTTCCAGTGTGTGAGGGAAGGAGGTGGGAGAGGTAACAACCTTGAGTTAACATGCTTTGGGTTGAGATAAGGCTATCAAGCAGAGTTTTGTTTGATGCAAGTGTCCAAGCTGTAAACCACTTCTTTCAGTGAAAAGGTGTGAAAAGTAGGTAGAAAAGATCTAAAGAGAACCATCAGACTTAGGGTTCTGACATGTTGCTGCGTTTATTTTTGCGATACATGTGCCCATGCACCTTTCTCTCCTGCAAAGAAAAAATTTTCAGTGGACCTGAAGTCAGTGGATCTGGACCGGTCACCCATACCAATGAGCATCTTGTTCCAAAGAGCCTCAGAGATCTGGCCTACACACCACGTTGGACAAAACACTTTTCCGTCACCTTATTGCAAACCAAAGCCCTGTAGTTAAAAGACAGAAGCCACAACACTGATGTACTGCATGTAAAGACCAGGGAAAACTGAGGGCATTGTAGGTGCAGAGTGTCTGTTAAAGGAGATGTCCAGAGGATTCCATGCCAGGAATCAGGACAAAAAAAATATCTTCCAACAGCCTTCCTTGGCAGTCAGATCTTCAGGGCAGGGCAGAGCAAAGGAGGGGGGTTTCCTCTGACGACAAATCCAGCAGTCATTTTAAATGGACAGGTGTCAGAAGAGTACCAGCCTCACATCTTGAGTGATGGGCTTTGGAGCAGGGAGAACAGGCAAATTTTTTAATTTTTTTTTAATGCCTGGCCCCTGATTTACTGACATATAGGAGTATGTGGAGCATCTGATCACAAATTTCACTTCTCCATCCTGGAAGTGCAAGTTTCTGTAAAGTCCTCATGCAAAGTCCTTAATTATAAATAAAGTGGAACTTAAAGGGAAGGAGAAGGAAGCTTAGGGCTCTTGTGAAACAACAGCTGTTTAGGAAAACTACCAAATTATGCAAGGAAGCAACAGGTTCAGAGTGTGTATGTTTGTGGAGGTATCCAACTGCTTGGTTGGGCTGAACCCCAGAACTAAGGTAGCTGTCTTGTGGTTGTTGGATGGGAATGTGCCATTTGGGATTGTGAATTTGCACCATCTCTGCTCCAGTGGGATGAAGCCCTTGGTTAGATTGTGT
The DNA here is from genome assembly GCF_000699245.1 of Pterocles gutturalis. Taxonomy (NCBI): domain Eukaryota; kingdom Metazoa; phylum Chordata; class Aves; order Pterocliformes; family Pteroclidae; genus Pterocles; species Pterocles gutturalis. Next base: position 43,337 of record NW_010105539.1, on the reverse strand, counting down.
TTGAGGAAGGGACCATGTAAATACCATTTTTTTCCAGTTGTGAATTTAGTGGCAACAGCAAGAATCTTAGTGATAGGCAACTTTTCTTGGCATCTGAGAAAGACCGAAAGTACACGAACCAGTGCCAACCCCTTCCCATACTCTGCTTTCCCCTGAAACCAAATGGAGCTGCTGCTGCTGTCCCGATGCCATAGCTGGGACCTGCGGGAGTGGGTTGTGGCTCAGCTTCAGCAACTGAATAATTTGTATCCGGTGTCCTGTGGTGGAAGCTTCCTCCTGCTGTGTTAGGATGGGTGCCATGGGGTCAGGGAATCCAGGTTCAGCATTGCTCAGCCCAGATCCCTTATCACCTTAAAATGGTTTGTGACAGTTTTGTTTTCCTTTAACAGTGAGAGATGAACCCCATTAATCTCTGTTGTTTATCACTGTTCGTACAGAGTACAGCTGCCCACGGAAAGATTTCTAGGACATGCTGGGTTCAGTACAAAGGAGCTTCACACTGAAAACTTGAGGCCCCATCCCATCAGGCAGAAAGGAGCCTTTGCCTCAGTGTGGGTTAATTATTTGTTAACAGCTGGCTGAGTAGCCAGGACAGTCATGGACAAGGCATGAGGCTGTTCAACTGTGTCCAGAGTAACATTGCTCAGAGTTAGGAGGGGTTTTCTTAGCCCTCCAGAAGTGTCAGAGCTAATGTCATGCTGAAGTTACCCATCATGCAAAAGCTTTGGGAGGAAAAGAAGCTTTGGGCTTGAACATATTCGAATATGGAAGAATACATGCACTGAGAGCAAGATCCTCTTGAGTGGAACTGGTACCTCTGAGGGAGGTTTTGGATAAGGACCAGCTGCTAGGAACACCTGTCTGAACATCCTGAGCACTTGCTGGCTGAGTGCAGTAGAGGGCTGCTGCTTGGAGCTCCACTGAAAACTTACTGTGGCTGGGGAGGCGGAGGTGTCTGTTCCTGTGTACGGCCCCCTCAGCTGTGTAACTGCGGTGTTAGTACTTTTGCCTCCACGCTTGCCTGGTGCAAGGGTGGACGGAAACAAGATATGTTTGCTTGAGGAAGACCCTTTGCCAAGCTGGATGGGTGAGTTTAGGAGGCGATGCTGTGGTTTTCGATGCAGAGGAGCCACTGGCTCCTTGTCATGTGTCACATCAGTGGAGGACTCCTGAACCATGAAAGTGTCCCAGAAGAGTGGAAGGGCCTCTTCAATTGCACACTACCATTTTATACTCTTCCAGCTTAGCCAAAAAATGCGTGTGTTCTTCTTCACCCAAGGAGTTTGTTTGTAGACAGAGTAAGATTAACCACTGCTAAGCCCAGATGTCATGCAGCTGCATGATTTTTGACTGCAATAGCTGCAGTTGTGTCAGATCTTTAGAGGGGACTTGTCCTGTGCAAGCCCCAGTAAGGTATGTAATAAGCCCAGCAGAGACTGGAACAGCCCCCAATCCATTGCTGACTTGCAGTCCTTTCTTTTCCCTGAACCACGACGCATCAGAGATGAAGTCCTGTTTACAGGTTACCCACGAGGGAAACTGGACATTAAATTCTAAACTTCTAACTAGGCTAATATTTTATTTCTTTATTTCATGCTAGAAGTTGGTCCTGGGCGCAGTCTTGAAAGCACCTCCTGTGCAACATAGAATGGGGCCTAGAGAGAGGAAATGAAATCAGAAATGGAGAAAAGTTATTTTAATCATAAATAGCTGCGGTAGGAAGGTAGATGTTTATATGTGCAGTAGTACAGTACCTACTGTGTGTATTTTAGGAGAACCTGAGAATAGCAGCTGTGCTGAAATACTTGACAGCGAAGTCAAATATAGTTTAGGTTAAAAAAAAAAAAAAAAGGAAAGTTGCTGGGGAGGGTGGATTTGCAGCGTGAAGCCTGTTGGTGTTATCTCCGCTGCACAGCACAGAACAGCCTGTGACTCTGGCACTTATTTGTGAACGCGCAGTTCCCGTAACGGGATACGTTCTGCTCCTGTCAGCCTGGTATTGTGCCCAGGTAGATGCTCCCCCGCCTCCCAACTTTCCCCGAGAACCGCAGGAGGTTGACAGCTTTATTTCTCCGAAATCTGTCTTTTTGAAAGCATTGTTGGTTTTGCAGCCAATGGACCTGTTGAGTTTTAGATCTGTAGAGCTCGGAAGCAGCGAAGCTGCAGGCACTAAAAGCAGAGCTCTTGCTAACGCACCGAGGTCAAAAGATCAAAACCGAAATTAAACTTGTCCCTGAAATTTGGCTCTGAATCACAAATTCAGGAAGTTGTACATGAAAATCGTTCTGGGAGCTGTTTCTTTCTTAAGAGTTCTTTGGCTAAAAATAATGTCTTACGCTATAGTTATAAATAATATGGGCTTTTTTTTTTTTCTTCCCCCTTCTAATTAAATTGTTACTCTTGCCACAACGAAGGGAAGGGGAAAAGATAATCACATGAATCTGGTTGAACAAGTATGTAGCTTGCAGGTTTGAGCTAGAGTGTGTGCAGCTGATGCTGAACCTTACGCTAATGCATTTAATTGTCAAAATGAAAAGAGGGTGCTCTGGAGAGATTGGCAGTGGTTTCTGTGTGTCCATCATTTGGGAAACCCTCTTGAAAGCTCACCCAAAGTGGGTTTTTCCTGTGCTGTCAAAATAGAGAAGAAAAGGGTTTTTATCTTATGATTTTTGTTTTTGAAGGAAGTTGCAGTCTTTCTGTAAAATTGTGGTTGATGGACTCTGGTGTCTTACTAAAATTACAAGCAGTGGCCACAGATAGCTCTGCCATTATAAAGAGTGGCACTCGGCAGGTTTGCCGCCGGTAAGTAGTGGATAACGCTGGAAAAATGAACTTTCCTACATCGTGATCACGGCACCGAGGCGCACTTTGAAAGCCGCTTGGGCAACCTGGCTGCGGCTGTCTGCCTGCTGAATGGTAACGAAGGGCGAGACAGTACTTATCACGCTGATCGCTGCTTCTGCGTTAGCGCCCAGCAAAGTTTCATGTGTTTTGCTGCTGGGATTTGTCAGCAACTGCTGGGGCCTTTTAGCAGTGTTTGGGGTTTGTGGTGGATTGCAGGGGCCCTCGAAGAGGCCATTTAACATGGCGCGGCTCCTGGGAGCACACCGATCATGGTCAGTGAAAGCAGTAATCCCGGAGGCCTAAGGGGATAATGATGAGCAATAACATGGCTGCCAGTCTTTAACCTTAATCATGACATCTCTCAGGTGGCGAGAGGGTTATTTTTCCCAAATGAGGCCATGGCAGGGGAAGAGGAAGGGTCCTAAAAAGCCGGGTACCACAGGGAAGTTGGCCTGCATGAGCTGGGCACAGGCTCAGAGATTTATTGCGTTTAAATTCGCTGTCATTTAAAACCAACCAAACAAAAAATGGCGAGACAGCTGCGTTATTTCACTGGCAGTGATGCAATGCCAGTGACACACCAGGACGGGAGGGACCAGCACACTCTGTGACAGCACAGCATGTACGCGGTGTCAGCCAACAGCTTTGACTAGTGCCGGTACTTCGTCTAGGGCTTCATTTTCAAGCCAATATTTGTACATAACAGCTGGGAGCATGTTTTTGGAAGTACCACATAGTTACTGCATGTGTACAGTTTCCAAAACACCCCCTTCGCCCCTCCTATTTGATGTGTTTTAAGGGGTTTAAGACTTTTTAGAAAATTTATTTTATTACAGTGCAGACAAGGCATTTACTAATTTTGCACTCACTTGTCAACGGCTCTGTAAGAGTGAAAATCTCACAGGAAAACACCATGCTCTGATAAGGGTGTAAACAGAAGGTAGCAGTCCTGGTATTCATTTTAATGGTTTGCTGCGTTGTCCTGAAGCTGTCTGCTGCCCTCCAAAAGTTAGTGATGGCACGGACAAAAAGCATACTGTAATATTGAAGTGAAAGACCTGAAAAGAAGAAACGTCAGCATTTTTTTAAAGAAAAAGTGCAAAGGCAGGGGAGGGAGAAAACTGGTAAGTGCATGTGTTTGTTTAAGGAATTGAATGGGTAGCAAATACTTTTCCATGTGTGTGGAAAATATGAGTTGGCTTTTGCAATAGCATTTTATGGGAAGAAAGATCAAGGGTTCAGGAGCTGAAATACTTATTCATAAAATGCAAGGAGCAAACACAGGCTACTTGTTGTGCTTCTGCCCATTTGCTGTAAGTCCAAGTCATTTCTAGGAATCGAGCGGGTACCTGGATTTCCAGCCTCCTCTCCATCCTTGGCTTCTCTCCTGCATGGCTGCTGCTGATTAGTACTGGTTGTACTAAGCTTGACGTAGAGGTTATGTGCCTGTCCACTTGATTGCTAAAGCTTTTACCGCCTTGGGATCTGAGCACAATCCACTTTTTACGGAGGCCTTGTAACAGCTATCAGGCGGCAAGCTGACCTGGGTGGGATTTTGATGCCGGGGAAATTAAAGGCCCTTTCCCATCACTGGTCCTACCGCCGCTCTCTGTGCGTGGTTTCTGACAAAAGCAAACCCGACCCAAGCATTTCTCCTCAGTGTCTGAGGTCTTTTGAAAGGCTGAAGACGTATGCTTTGCCGCATGAAGCCAAGCTGTGCCACAGGTGCAATGCTTATAAGTTCGGTGAATCTATCTCCGAAGAAATTTGGGGTTGGGCTGCATGGGCTGCTTGCCTGCAGGTTTTTGCCATCTGCTTCCCTCACCCCGTGCTGGCCAGATGATTTGAGCCCCGCTCAGCTGCCGGGGTGTGAATATAGGTCAGTACAGCAACCTGGGCTCGGCTGCCGTGCCATCCCGTGCCCGGCTTTGTTTAATCTGGACCGCTCCCAGCTCGTCTTAAGTATTGCTGCATGCCTGAAGTTGGTGTGGCGCAGCGAGGCTGAGCCACAGAGAGCAAGATGGTTTTAATTTTTTTCCTTCTCTTCAATAAGTGTAATGGGAGGAGGGATTAAAACAGCTGTTCAGAATATTTTTGAGAACTTTTAGAGGGCGTGAGCCCCTGTACTGTCCACGGGTTTCAGGAGGGATTGATGCCGCATCCGAGGACTCAGTTTGTCCATCTGTCGGGAGGCAGAGGGGCTGGGCTGGTGCCACACAGGCTGCATTTGCCTTGGTTTGGTTAGAAAAGGCAGCCTCAGTTATCTCGCTGATGAATATAACCCTTTCGGGTGCTAGGTACCAAGTTTTAGTATTTAGTATTTTTGAAATCTGGTTCTGAAAGAGGCACAGTTTGGAGCTTGTGTTCTTTTTCTCACAAAAGAGGGAAGTGTTTTTTTAGTGGCGGTCTTGGTCTGAAGTGCAAATTGCTTTTTAGCAGCAAGGGAAGGAGCTTTCTAGAGGAAAAAGGTTCTTGGTAAAACTGTCACCTCTGCATTCTGCAATTAACCTGCATTTAACGAATGGCTTGAGAGGACTAACAAAGTTCATTAAAAGCAATTTGTTTACCTAAATAAAGCCTGTGTGAAAATGCCATGACTGAAGGGGCTCAAAACCCTCTAATGATTTAGTGGGGAGGAGAGAAAGTTTCGTTGTTGTTGTAGGTTTTAGTCTTTAAATGTGATTCCCCTCCGCCCCTGGCTTTTCTAGCTCTGTGCCCAGTTTGTGTGTGTGTGGTTGTGTTGTTATCAGCCCAGCTGTGGTTCCAGGTACCTTGGGGCAGCGGTCTTATGGCTCTGAAAGGGCTCCGTACAGCCAAAAAGATCCCAGCGATTTACGGTTACCACCCTGTTTTTATTGCATGCCTTTAGCAGGTTCCTCTGCTGAGGTGATCGATGCTGTGCCCGATAAGAAACTTTTCTCCTGTTTTGGAGCAGCTGTTGTACCTCGGGGGTAACTCTGACTGGGGGGCTGTGGGGGAGGACATTAGCAGGCTGGGCAGAGCAGCTTTAGCTGGGATGCTTGCAGCTTTCCACCCCCTCTGCTGGGGTCTCCCCACTTTGGCTAGGAGCAGCCAAAAGAAAACACGCTGTTGCAAACACAAATAGAGGCATGCGAGGGGCCACCATATGCTCACTCCTGTATGTACTGCTCCATCGTGGTGGCATATGAAATATCCACCTCCACTCCCCTTTCCATAGGTGCTTCCTTCCTTTGCTGGCTGACTCCTGGGTAGCCCGGTTGGCTGGGTATTTTGGGTCTTGGCAACCTGCCGTTGCTTCCAGCTGCACGTTGTGTAGGTGTAGCTTCAGCAAGGTTAGGGGAGCACTCGCTGAGGCTGACTGTCTGGCTGGTGCTGCAGGGGGTGGCGAATGGTAAAGGGGAGATGATGATCAGCTTTTGGGGCGCGAGGACCAAGGTGTTTTGGGCTGGCACGTTCCCCGTGCAGTTTCTTGCAAGGCCAGGCTTCTTCTCCAGGTGTTGGCTCTACACATTATCAGCCAAAGCTAAGGAAATATTTCACCCTGCTCTTACTGCTCACCTTGGTGAACTTGAGTCCTTCCCTGTTTAAAACAGCATGAATTAGTTTGAAAATCAGCCAAATCAATGCCAGAAGTTTTAAAATGGCAAAATGATAATTAGTGGCTGCTATCTCTTTCCTTTTTGTGGGCAAAGCCCCCCCTGTTCTGAGCAGCCAGGACAACCTGGCCCTGGCATGTGAAATGTATTGGTGCCAGTACGCTGGAGTCGGATGGATGCTGAGGACGTGAGTGCTGTGTCTGCCAGGACTTCTGCAGCCTTTTGGGAGACCCGGTGGTAGGGACTTCCCATCCTGCTCAGGATTCGCATCTTCCCATGGGGAGATGTCTGAGTCAGGGACTGGAGAGCCGTAAAGGGAAGATAGTAAATGTGTGTGATACTTCAGATAGCACGTCTGTGCTTAAATACCTTTTTGGCTGCAGGAACTAGCCTCTTATACCTAACACTGTCATTTAAAGCAGTAAACAGCAAAAGATGAGACTGAATTGTTTTTTTAAGTATTTCAAAGCTAGCCAAGATATAGATGCTCCTAAGACCTCTGGCAAAAAGAACTTAAATTGTTTTTAATCCAGTGTATTAAGAGGATGAAAGGCACCCTGTCTTTTAGGAACCTTCTGCCTCTGTTTCCCCAACTCCTGGGGAAAGCAAGCCTCTTTCTTTAGGAATAAATATTTCTTTAAGGTGCTAGGTGTTGTAGTTTTGACCCTGGCTGGCAGCCAAACACCACAACAACCTGTCGCTCACCCTTCTGCCCCCAGTCCAGTCATCCCACCTTGGCTGTCTCCAGTCAGTACTTTATTCAGGGAGTTGTGTTTATGCTTTTCATCTCAAGCGTTTCAAACTAGTGCTGTGCTTCCACATAGAGTCAACTCAGGTCCTTCGTTATTATCTCTAGTACGTGAGGCAATTATGATCGTTCAGTATTCTGCAAGGTGAGCAAAACTGAAGACGTTCCTCTCTCCTTCCAGGCTCTTCCACGTTGTGCAAGTGGTTTCGCTCGGAGGCTGTGCGTTTTTGTGCGGTTTTCTGACTTCCTTGCATGTCAGGCCAGCAAAATTTAAATCCTAAAGGTTAAGAGACAACTGCCTACGTGATCTCGCTAACGTTGCCACATATGGGGTGATCCTACCAGGCCATTTGAAGATGGAGGATGTTGACGTGGTCTCACAGGGTGTGATTTACAGCTGTCCTCCCTCAGGCACGAGGTGCTGGGGTCAGCCCAAGCCCAGTGACCAAAAGGCTCCTCCATTCATTGTACCTTCCAGGCAGGTAACTCAAACCTCCAAACATTTCCTTTGCAATATCTTAAAAATTTAATTCTGTTGTGAGCAATTAGGTGTATTCAGGACAAACATTGAATAGGCCAAGTATTTTGTGCATCATTTTCCTATAGCAAATATGAGCAGGTTGCTGTTATCACTGGACCCCCCTTTTGGTCAGCAGCTACTTTTGCATACCAGAATGAAGACCTATTAATAACTTTATTGGTGCATAACATGCTAGGTGAAATGGTTCCTCCTCAGCAGAAATAATTTCAGAATTCAAATTTAATGGAACAGACCTGAGAACAGTTTTGTAAATCCCTTGCTTATTTTAGGTCCTTCTCAGTGGTTAGGTTTATTTGCCCTCCAGTAAACTCTCCCTTTTCTTTGTCTCCAGTGATTATTTTTGTGTGGGGTTGTTTCATTAGCCCTGTGCGCCTGGTGGTCATAGTTTGCTGCCTGACAGGAGTTATTTGGATTCTAAGCAGGAAAAAGGGAGAATTAATTTGTAATTGCATACTTGTCATTTTGATTTTATCCAAATACAGATGCAGGATTATGCCAGAGAAGTCTTACACGTACCTAATATTCCATATATTTTTGGTTTAATGCAGGATGTTCTGCTGTGTTTTCTGACTCAGAAAGGAGGGAATGAAAATTGATTTAGTGTCATAATGTGACATTAATTTTGGACTACAATTCTGTTTTTCCACAGGCTCTTTAGGAACAGTGTGAACAACTTTCCCAAACAATGAAAGAACATGTTGAGAAATGTTTTCTTTTTTCAGTTACCACGTTCAGGCATCATTTTACAAACTCTTGCTTTAGCATGACAGTTGCTTCATCAGAGTCAGTATGGCTGGGTATAGGGAGGAGTTTTAGGCTGGGCTTAAACAAGTTCTGTCCAAGAAGTTGGCCACTTTCCTAGAAGCATCCTCTTCTCGAGACGGGAAGGTATAAGACAAGAGGACATCACTGTGACTTAGGGTGGCTCTACAGTCAAGCAGGACACGTCTGTGCATGGAGGACAGTCGCATTAAGGCAGCACAAAAGCAGGCTCATTTAGTGTCAAAAGGCTCTGCAGCCTGCCTCTCTGTGTTGGAACCTCTGCACTCGAGAAGAATGCCCTTTGGGAGTTGGACTTCTATTATTATTGTTTTCAGTCTGTCTCTGCGTGTGGTTGGAAAGTAGCTCAGACCTTCAGTGTGTCATGACAAGCTGACTGAAATTACTACCATATTTTACATTGTTTTAGAGAGTGACCTCTTCTTGCTTGGGACACAGAAAGGAGCTTAGCTTATTTCCCTAGCACCTCTTTCTAAATCTATGTTCATTTCCCCTCGGTTGGGCTGAATTTGTAACTGTGGAAACAAAGTCAAATGCAGAAGATATAAAAGAGCTGGTTCTTGAACTTTAAAAGTTCCCTTAAATAGTCTGGGCACTTCTAAATGTCTCCCTGTTGCTCTTTTTTTTTTTTTTTTTTCTTTTTTTTCTTTTCCTTTCTGGAATTCCTGAATCAGATGAAGGAGATTTCCAGTATTACTAGGCTGGAAATTTGTATGTGCCTTCCATGGTACTTAAAAGATCACACACAAAAAAAACCCAAAACCAACCCTACACCAAAGCTGTATTTCTTTCCTTTTGCATCGTTAATCTGATAATTTTAATGTAATCTCAAGACACTTGATAATCAGAGTATACAAACTCTCTGTTGAATTTTTTGAATTGCATTGTATTTCTCAGTCGCTGGCACCTGAATGAAGGGCAACAGGGCTGACTCCCCAGCAGTAGCCTTCCATCTTCCTTTGCTTGAAGGATGGGTGGTAGTTGTAACCTTGTACTGTGAACCTTCTTCTCTAGGCATTTATGATAAATTTTCAAGGTGTTCTTTATCTTCTGGGTTTTTTTAAGAAAGTACAAGCAGCAGAGTAGACTTTAGTCCAAGATCTGGTATATTTTTTTGGAGTGATTGCCTGTGGATATAAATGTGTTGAACAGCAATGAGGGAGGTGCTTGTATTCACCGCTCAGTTGCCTCTCTCAGAGCTTTGGTAAAAAAATGTTAGGGAGCAAGATTTTTCTTACTAAAAGCACATTTTTTGTTTGTTGATTTCTAAAATTAAAGGACGTGGTATCTTCTCTCATCAGTGACATGACCAGTAACTTTTTTTGGTTAAAACTTGTGATGGACTCTTTGGATAATTGTGGGTTTTTTTTCTGACAAGGTTGACACCGTTGAGACGAGAGGTGCTTGGAGATTTTTCCCAGAGCAGTCTGAGCCTTTGGACCCAAAAGCCTTTGGTCACCCCAAAGGTGAGGGGTCCTGTAGGGCTTTCAGGATTCCTAAGAGCTGCTGGAGACCTTACCTGTCTTTTTAATGTCCATGCCCCTTGTGCAGTGTGTTGTACCCGTATTTATAGGATTCTAAGCATTGTGAGCACCAGCTCTGATTGGCAGAAAGGTGAGCTCTTGACTGATTTATGTGGTCTTCAAGCAAAGCGTTTAGTGGAGGGTTGAGAGCTTCATGTAGCTGGTCTAGCAGCTGTTTAAACAGCCTTTGTCTTTATTAGCAGATTGGTGATTATTGCCTTAGGGTACCTTTTGCATCGTATTTTGTAATTTTTTTTCAGTGGGAAGACCTGTTAGGCACAGCCCAAGTCAGCTGTTGTCTCGCTGTGCCCATTGCTCTAGTGATACTGGAGGATATCCCACAGCCTGGACTGCATGCTCCTACACACCCCTTCTAGCTCCACTGGCTTCTCTGAGTACTTTAGGTGACTGGACTTTTTACTTTGTTGCGTCTTTCTGATGTTCTCAAAATTTCCTAGTTTCCAGGACTTTTAATTTTCCCTGTTTTTCGGTAATTAAGATTAGAAGCAAGTTGTTGTACACAGTGGACCCAGGTTCCTAGCCTCAGAAGAAACTTGAACAGTAATCCCATTTCGTCAAAGGAAACAGAAGCTCTGCCTCCCTTGCTGGAAAGCAAAGTGGCTGAGCTGAGCAAATCTGCTCATTAGGTCTGTGACTTGCTTCATCTTCCTCCCATGCAATAATTTGCAGAGAGAAAAACTCCCTTCACATATTTTCATTCACATCATCCAGGTTTGAGGACTTGGTCTAGAAAGATTAAACTTGCTTTCTGTAGTAGCTGCCAAGATGCTGCAGTCCAGTGAAGAAAAAATTAATTCCTTTTTTGCTGAGTGAGAATTCTAAGCTATTTATTAATAAAGAAAAGAAAGTGTCAGATCTTTCTCCTTCCCATCTTGTTTGTGTGGACATGTGAAGGGCTCTGGTCCTGCTTTTGCCCATCCCCTTTCCAAAGGATTTTTTGTATAAATGAGCCTTAGAATTAACAGGTTACTTAAACCAGGTGTGACAGAAATGGCTTTAATTTAAATGCCTTTTAATTTCAAGTAATTCATGCTCTCCATTGTTTCCATTTGAAGAGTAAGGAGACTTTCAGATGTACTAGAAGAGTTGGTCTCTCAGCTCCTGTTGGCTTTTACTGGGTTATGAAGAAAAGCTGTTGCTGCTGTCCTTGAAAAATCTCTCTGTAAATGCCTCACATTTTGTGATGAGTTGGTGTTTCTTTCTGAGAGTCTTTGAAGCTGGTATTTTCCTGAACTTCTTACCAGAATTACCAAGCAAAGCTTTATATTCAAATATTTAAAAGATTGTAATTGCTTTAATTAAAAAAAAAACAAGCACGCACCTGTATTTGATTTATATTACAAATAGCTGTATTATCAGGTTGTATTTGCCAGAGTAAATACCTGAAAGGTTTTAAGAAACTCATTACGCTGAAGCTCATGGACTGAGCTGGCCTGTTTCTCAGGTTTCACAAGGTTTTGTCCTATCTCCCTAAGTGTATGCATGTTTATATAGGTGTACATGTGTCCTTGCATTTACCCTGCCAATAAACAAGCTGCCTGAAGAGTTGTAATCATCCTTGGTCAGGATAAATGTACATTGCCGTGTTTTCTAGAACTACTGCAAACACTGGTGAAATTGTCTTGAATTACGAGAAAAGGTTTGATTTGCTCCCATGTAGGCAGTCCGAGTCTCTCTGCCCTGCAAACTAAAGCAAGGTGGAAAATCTTTGCTGCAAACGAGAGCCAGTCACCAACCCCTTCTGCCAAGGAGCGTGTGTTCCCCTCGGTGGTGTCACACGCAGCCATGTCAGAATTGCTGGCCTGAATAAGAGCTGCACGGGTCATATTCTGCTACCTTGAAATTTTATTTTATTGGTTTTTTTCCCTTTTGGAGTTATATAGGCTGCTTCTGCTCCTGCTTAAAAAATGCGTGTTGTAAGTAAACACTAGGTAGGAGACAGCACTTCTTAACTTGTTCTGTCAGGGATTTAATGTGTGCTATTGAATAATATATCTCATCACTTGCACACTTTAGCACATATTTAGCATACGTTTCTACGGCCGTATGTAATGGTGCATCAAAACACATCACATGAGGAGTTTCAGCTGTTGTCCCCAGATGAGTTGGGGGCCAGTGTTGAGCCAAGCTCCCCAGTTCCCTGCAGGAGCTGATGTCAAAACAGGGCTGCTTGCAGTAACCTAAATTTGAGGAAGTCTCAGGGATTCAGAAGTGTAATTTCACTGAGAAGTAAGTAATGTACATTGAATAAAGGACAAATATTTTTTTCCCCCCAGAACAATACAGTAGTCCAGTTGTATGTGCCTTAAACATGAAAAAAGCAGGGGAGCCTCTAAATAACGGGGGTGACGAGTGAGGACAGGAGGAGTGGGAAGGTGGGATGCTCCTTTTTCTCACCCTTGGCCAAGGAGTGGAACTGTAATGGAGGGTCTTACTGGATGTGTGATGGGGTTGGAAGATACACGTGCAAAATCTGGAAAGAGCTTTCGGTTTTGGGTGCAAAAAGACATCTTTGTTTGAAAGTGGCCTTGGGAAGGAGCAGAGCAAACAGTGCTATCATAATGCATCTTCTCTTCTTTGGCGTGCAGTTGTCACGAGAGATTTGTAACTCTTTTCTTGGTTCATTGTTCCCTGGCTAGTGTGTACTCTCCATTCAGTAGTGCCAGAATTAAGATGAAGCCTGCCCATTTCAATAAGGCGGCTTTGTTGTCCAAATGGCAGCACTTGTGTGGAAACTGGATTGACTCCAACAGAGCTTGCACAATACACTGCAAGACTGTTGTCATATGATCCTTTTTATTACTAAGAAAAAGCCTGTTCTCAAAAAAAGGCAGACTAGTCTTTTTTTTTTTTTTTTTTCCTGTTTTCTTAGGGGGGAAAAAATCACCAGAAAATTCTTTCTGTTAATAATTAGCTGCAAATCTGAAAACTATGCCTAATGATTGAGTATAATAAAGAGACCAGATTAAGTGAAGTGACAATGTAGAAATATGATGGAGCCCTATTTATGTAAGGAGCCTTGCTTAATCAACTCACAAGTGTAAGTAAGCACATACAACTTCATAGCAAGAAGGGATGGGAGGTGATGGCACGAAGGGGAAGGGAGAGAGACTTTGGAGTGATGCAAAGTGCCACTGTGCTTTCTGAAAAGTATGTTTCTCTCACCTACCTGCCTTTCCTCAGGATGTAGAAAAGACAGCTTGCTCTGGATAAGCTGTTTGAGAGAGCGAGCATGTCCTGGTATTCTGCATTTGTGTAGCACATAGCACTACGAGTCCCTCATCCAGGCCAGGCACAAAGTAGGGTGCATCCTTGTGAGAAAGACATTAACTACTAATGTCTGCTAGTGCTAATAATGGAAATTGCTGTTTCAACTCCAGGTATTTTGTTCTCTAAGAATTTTTTTCTCCATGCTGGAATAAAGTGTCTGTAAAGAGAGCACTTCTTATCAACTAAGGTCCAGGTGGTGGATTTGGAAGGATGATTCTTCTGCCTTTATTCTTTTTTTTCCATTCATGTGCAGAAAATAGGTGAACTAATTTTGTTATAATTATTATACTAATAATTAACCAAGAAATGTTATTTAAAAAATTGTGTGTTACCACTGCGTTAATGTGGGGACAAACTGCGTAAGATCTAGATGAGTTTTATAGTGTGTATAGTGTGTATTTTTTTTTTTTTTCTTTCCCCATTTATCAGTGCACTTTTATTTTAAGGTGCACTAAGAAGCCCCCCTTTGTGATGCTTTGTGACTTTTGAAGTGTTCCTTCTTTAGCTTGTGTTTTGCAGCAGTGTGATAATATTTGTATAGGTTTTGCTAGCTACAAAATGTAATTAAGTTCCTAGCACATACAGATTAGAATTAATGCATTTTAAAGCTGGAGGGACCCATTATGCTTATTGTCTGAGATCTGTGTGACATACAGGACCTCGAATTTCATCTAATAATTCCTGCATCAAGCCCATAAATTCTGGCTGTGCTTGAGGCTACTTTAAAGGTATCCAGTCCTGATTTAAAGACTTGAGATGATAAAGCTCTTGGAAGTTTTTCCAGTGATTAACTACCTTTTTTTTTTTAATAGTAAATTTGGTACAGCTTTTCCACTCTGAATTTGTCAAGCGACTGTTTGGTTCTGGGGTTTTTTTTATTCCATTTTCATGTGCTAACTTCAGCTGATGTCTGCTGTCAGAGATTTTCACATAGTCAGAAGATACGTATGACCAGATCACCTCTTGGTCTTCTCTTAGATAATCAGAATCAGTCAGACTACTCCTGTCCTCCCTGAAAGATGTGTCTTTTAGAGCTTCACTCTGATAGTAATTTACTCATCTTAATATCACTTCTGTAAGTATTGCTTGTTACGTTGTTGTTTGTTTGTTTCTATTATATACACTCTAAACTTTTTGAATAATGGAATTCTCTAAAGCCCTATTTATTGTTCCATCAAGTACTAGTTCCACATCCATCTGTAGGCGGTACAAAGTATTATTTGTGTTTGGTAGGTGTGGAGGGTACGTGTTGGCAACTATTTGTGCATTGAGTGACTGTAGGATTGTCTATTTTTAGCTGCTGCAAGAGTTGGGAGGGTTATGTGCTAAAGAGGTGTGCCAGGTGATGTGAGGAGAGACAAATATGTCACGTTTTAGAAAATTCTTTCTAACTTCTTTCCCCTATCCCTTCCCTGGCTGGTAATAGTTATCCAGAGATTAATACCAGGCTCTGGACTTGAGATATTCTGTACAGGTCAGTCAGGGAAGCAGTGGAAGGAGCCTTGCCGTGTGGGGGCATCCTGCTGGTGCAGTTGTCCGGAGGCATTTTCTAGCAATGAGGGGTGATGGGGAATAGAAATTTGCATTTCACAGAGAACTTTGGGTTTGATGTTTTTGGCTTGAATCTGGAAAAAGAGTGGAAGCACTAGAATTTTTTGTCCAGTGAAAGGAGCAAAAGCTGCTGTCATGAAGTGTTTCAGTATTTTTCAACAAAATAAAACGCTGGGGAGCTCAGTTCAGTTAAAATGGAGAATATTGGGGGGGGGGGGACGACACTGTAGAACGGAACCAGGGTCTTGATCTGATCTCCCAGAGCAAGAGAAAGCAGAAGTGGACCTTCACTTACCGAATGATGGGGGAGAAGTTTCACAAAGTACTGATCTCCCAGAAACAGCTGAGAACTGAGGACAGTCATCGTTAGCTGTGTAACTTCCCTATGGACATTACAGTGATTGTAAGCAGTGTAGTGACGGTTTCTCAAATTTCATGGGGAAGAAAATATTTAAAAGGAGTAGATGAAGATAAGAAGTAAGCTAGTTCAGCATAAATTGTAGGTCTAACAAATAATAATTATGTATAGTGAAGGCCAGTCAAGCTGCCCTCTGTAGATTCCAGTGTTGTGTACACCAGGCGATGAATAAATTGCTTCTCACAGCCAGGGACTCGGGATCTTTGAATTCGGTTTGACTGTGGAGCTAAAGGTGTCAGTGTGCTTTCCTTTTGCTCAGTAGCCTGCAGTGCTGCTACCTCACATGTTAGTGTCTGCTCCAGAGCATTTCTGCAGTCTTGATGGGAAAATTAGCTCTTATTTACAAATTATTTATTTTTCCTAATTGTGACTTTTTTTCTTCAAAGGTTTTTGTTTACATGGGACATAAAGGGACAAATATTATTTTATACAGTTAGTGGAATTCAGCAGGCATGTTAATGGAACAGGCTTGATGAATGGGCTTTTTACAACGTCAAAATCTCACCTCTGCTCTCCAGCGTCCCTGAATTTCCAGCAGCAGAAGGGGTCACTCTGTGCCATCCTTCCTCTTGGCCTCTGCCCCAGACACATGCTGTGGACCACTTGTGGTAACTGAGCTAGAGGGACTGCTGGTCCCACCAAGGGTGGGGGAATTTATCATGATGGTCCTATATCACAAGTAGAAATTAAATCAAAGGTTGTATTTACTGTTGGATAAACCGGCCTGTTCAATGTGAACTGTAAGACTCAGTACTATTGGTCTCTTCTTTATCTTGTATTATAGTAATGCATATGAATAAATTAAGTGCTTTAATAATATTCAGGAAGGATGTACAGGGTCGAGTATGTTACTGAACAGAGGCTTTAGGGATAAATATATTACTGAGCAGAGAAATTTCAGAACTCTGCATTAGATGTTCATTAGGACGCACACTGCCCTTTGCTCTTCAGATGTAACTAGGCGGCTTGGAGCATCCTGTTGTCGCACAGACATGTTGAGGTCAAGTCTGTTTTCCTGTCTCCCCTACCTTTAGCAGTCATGGGGTGGGCACCAAGTCTAAGTGCATAGTCAGTGGCCCCTGTGTAGTCAGCGGAAGGAGAGATAAGAGAGTAATTCGTCACACCCATCTTGTTGGCAGCTGAGGCAGTCATGACCCGTAGCTTTGTAGGGACATCTGACGTTTGGTTGGCAAAGCTGGTGGTACGAGGGGACCTTTTCCCATGTTGATCTTGAGTTTTGTAGGAGCAGAGCCCTCTTTACGTACTGGCCTCTGCAGAGACTTTCTTTGTAGCTTGGCATATGGCTGTACTCAGCAAGACTGGGGACAGGAGATCTCATGTGCCTTTTCTTCTCTCTCCTGCTTCAATACCTCCTGGCAAGTGTTTGTGAACACACTTAATAGTATTTGAGCCTCTCCTCTTGCTTCGCAGCTACACCAGTAGTATCTGTCTTTGTAACTGGACGCTCCATGAAAGTTCATAGAATCATAGAATGGTTTGGGTTGGAAGGGACCTTAAAGATCATCAAGTTCCAACCCCCCTGCCATGGGCAGGGACACCCTCCACTAGACCAGGTTGCTCAAAGCCTCATCCAGCCTGGCCTTGAACACCTCCAGGGATGGGGCATCCACAGCTTCCCTGGGCAACCTGTTCCAGCGCCTCACCACCCTCACAGTGAAAAATTTCTTCCTAATGTCTAGTATAAATCTGCCCTCTTTCAGCTTATACCTGTTACCCCTTGTCCTCTCACTACACTCCCTGATAAAGAGTGCCTCCCCATCTCTCCTGTAGCCCCCTTCAGGTACTGGAAAGCTGCTATTAGGTCTCCTCGGAGCCTTCTTTTCTCCAGGCTGAACAACCCCAACTCTTTCAGCCTGTCATTTCTATTGGAAATTTTATTTTAATAATAAATTTTGTAGTTGCCATGAAGTTTGTTGTTTTTTTAAAAAAATTGAATTTGCTTTGTGGATTTTTGTTTGCTTGGCATTGTAATCGGATATATGTCTTATGTCAGAGTTCCAAAATCTCCGCTTATCTCTCTAGACTGCTCT
>NW_010105539.1:14691-25981 GCF_000699245.1 Pterocles gutturalis | reverse complement strand
AGGGAAAGATAGATTGCTTTACCTACCCAGATATAATAAGTTTTGTTTTGATTTAAGTGGAAATAATGTGGGTCTTTCATTCCTTTTTCTGTGTCCTTGATCCACGTTCCTGCTCTCCTGTGCACGTACTGGAAAAACTAGCCTTTTCTTATGTTACAGGTTGGTCACTGCTTTTGTAAAGGATTGACCCTTTCCACAACTGCCTGAAACATACACCTCGCCATGATGGTTTGTAGATGCAGGAGCTACAGCTCTTCTAAAACCACTGAAGCTCCAGCCTCCACTTCCCACTGCTTTTCCTTCACCTTCTACCTTGCATGGCAGTTTGCATGGGGAAGTAGCACTGAAGCTCTTGAAGAGAAGAAGGGAAATAGTGAGCTTTGGCATGGCAGAGCCAGTTGCAGGAGGCTGCAAGCCCTTCCACCAGGGCTACCTTCCGCAGCATGTTGGGAACCTCTTCTGACTGCATATGAGAGTGGAAAAAAGTCAGAGGAGACAGAGTGTAGTGTAATGTGATTTTCTTCAGATGTTGAAGAGAGTGAGATGCTGTTTGTGTCATGTCTGGCTTCTTTTCCTTGAAGGTTAGCTGTGGACAGGGAGTTGCTTGCATCCACTGATGGTTACAGCGCTGTCTCCATGCAGGGAAAGGCGTAGATGTCTTCTCTCATTGGCAGTCCACTGGAAGCTCCATGACAATTTTGGTTTGCTTCTGTCTTAACTGAGATCCCACAGCTTTCCAAGTATGTGGCACAGGGGAGGTTACTACAGGACATGTAGCAGTTTCTGAGTTCAGTGAAGCTGCCGTGTTGTGCTTATTAAGGGGATGGGAGTATAACAGGTAAGCCGAGTAAATGGATTAGCCGTAAGCAGTCCTATTGTTGGCACTGCCTGGAGATGGGTTGTGAATCAAGCAGCCATGTCTTGCAAGCGATATTCTTTCATCCCCCAATTACAGAAGAGCAGCATAAATAGAGTGGCCTACATTGAAATGATTCTGGAGGAAAGAGGCATTTAAAGCCAGGGATGGTTGCGGGTACTTGGAGTGAAGTGTTCAACCATAATACCCTTTCCAAGAAGGAGGGGAGAGGGGAAGGAGCATTAAGCTAAATGTCTCTCTGTCCATCTCTGTCTGAATGCTTGAGATGTCAGGGACAAAAGATTCCTTGGAGGCACACAGCGCTGCTGTTGTCTTTTGGACCTTCATGGAGCAGCTTTTACCTTTAACTGTTTTTAGTAGTTGGCTGCTGTTGGCTTGAGGGGCAGTTGAATGAGGAAGGTCACTTAAGAGGATGCCTGTTGTTTTATTAACAAGGCTGGCTGGGGAGGGGTAGAGGCATCGTACACTTCTAATGGTGCACATTGTGCTGAAGCATCTGTCTGCAGCACAGGAATGACTAATAAAGTTATGGTTTGTGCCTGTAGTCCCTGTCCATAAAGGATATTTAACCTTTGGGTCCTCTCTGCCCTAAACACAAGAGAAGGTGGCTTGCCCATGGTATCTGGGCAGGCAGGACGCCCGCCCACGTGTCCCAGGGTGTGTGTGGGGCGGGAATGCCGGCAAGACGATGTTTGTCCCAAGCAGTGCCCCAGCTCTGGAGGGCAAGCTCTCTTTTTGCCAGCTCTGTGGCTTGCTTTTCAGCAGAGCAGCTAGTGCAGATTAGTTTTCACTGAAATGTGGCATGGTGTGCTTGGTGGTGTGTTTTTGGTGTGCCCTCCCAGCCTCCTGGCAGGGTTTGCAGCGTTGCAAGCGTCTGATGGTGGGGCTTGCCATGATCGAAGGAGCTCAGGAGTCTTAGGGTTGGATATTTATGCACTTGTTTATTACCTGCTATTGTCACTCATATTATCTAAGATTACTGTAACCGAAAGAGCTTGGGCAAACACAGTCAGCTCCGTGGTTTTCCCTGTCATGTCCTCTGCACTCCCGGCCTCACTGGGGGGAAGCAGTGTCACCTGGAGCTGCCTCGAGGCAGTTTCACCTGGACCTGCCTCTCCCCATCAGTTCCTCTGGGTGCTGCTGCATCTCCTGACATGGGGACCCCAACAAGAGCTGTGTGTCTCCAAGGTGCTCTCTGTGGGTGAGGAAAGAGAGGGTCCTCCACATCACAGCTCACATCTCTGCTGGGTGGAATCGTGCTCTTGAGGAAACTGGCTCTGTTCCCCACCTCTCCCATTCTGGCACTCAGGTACCACTTAGGTACCACAGGTATCTAAATCTTGTCTCTTTAGTTCAGAAAAAGACACCCTCTCAATCCTAGCATCAGCCTCGGCTTTCTACCTGAATATAAGCAAGCCCTTTCAGGCGGGCTGAATGGGATTATAAATACACAAGAGGTTCTGGGTAGTTCGGATCCCACCCTCCCACCCCCCTCAGCCCCACCCTCTCTCTTTTTTTTTTTCTTTTTCTGTTTTATTAAGCTGATGTGATTTTGAGCTCATAGCAGGTCTCTGACGAACATAAAAAGACATTTGCTCTTGTGTTCATTGAAGTCCCGTGTAAGGTAAATGTCTTCCATGCAAACACCACAAGGTGTCCTGTTTCTGCCAGGTGGAGCTGCAGGAATTAACATCATTTTATCACCTAGAAACATTCTTGCTCTATCTGCAGGCAAAAAAAGATTCTGGGAGATAGAATGAAAACTCAGGCACTTTTTATGTGGAGACTAAGGCTGTTGAGAGAACATGTTAAGCATTAAAGGATCGCAGGGACAGCTTCCCTCTGGGACTTGTCCTTCTCAGTGTAACTCCTGTTCTGCAAATACTTGGGTTTAGACGTCTTGTGAGTCAGTTGAGGAAGCTGGGGGGAAGCGCGCATCCAGAAAACATGTATATTTGGGATCAGCTCTTCCTTTTCTCCGCCTCACCCACTGTGTCCATTGTCAGGGACTCCAGAAGGACCTAGGTCTGTGACACATTTGTTTCCACATGTAAGTGGAACAAATTTTGCAGTTTCTTCAAGTGCATATCTATCTTTTGGTGTTTCTGAAAGTCACAGCAGTGACTGAAGCCAAGTCAGAAATAGGTCCCTCTTCTGACACCTCTCTGTCCCAGACCTGGCACAATGGGCAGCCTGCAGCAAGAAGACCCACTGGTGTTTGGTGGATGCTGTATCTTCCACAGACACTGCCATGGGAGGTAATGAGCTCCTGCAGCAACTCATGTTCATGAAACTTGGTAAGAAAGTTCTCTGTTGGTGCAAGGGAGGTGGAAACAGGCTAGGTGTTTTCTGGTTTAGCTGTTAGCACAGACAGATGATATGATCAGAAAGAACCATGTAGCTCTCTACCATATCAATTTAGCCAAAACTTCCTGTATCAGGTCAGAGTCTGTTGGAAAAACAGCACATTTTTTAGAAAGACATTGACTTTAAACAATTGGTCTAATAGGATTACTAGTTTTCTGATGCGTTTGATTTTAAATCTTTGTAAATCTCCACATGGCTCATTTCCCCCTCAAAATTATTTTTTTTCCATGTGAAATGTTCTGTAGTTATACTGAACAGAATTTGTATTTAACATAGCATGGAAATAATGTAACTTGAGTATGTCCAAATTTCATTTGATTTTTTTTTTTTTGTTCAAAGGATTTCTGTTAATGCAGATCTTAAAATACCATGCAGTGTTGTCTGCGAATACAGGCATGAAATGACTGTGCTGCTGAGCTCCCTGCAATTCACCAGCGAGGCTGAAGAGCTTTCTCACTGCCTTGCAGCAGGTCAGAGGAGCTACTTCAGCTGCATTCTTCTGCTGCCATTTCTGTGATTCCACATTGCTCCCACTGTAGGAATGATGAAGTGGTATTTCACATAATGTTGCTCCTTTGGCAGTTCTTCACAGAGAACTTTGTGAAGCTGCAGTGATCCGTTTGAACTCCACTTCAAGCATTGAGTGTGTCAAAGAGTGGGTATGTGCCATCAGTTTGGCCTCATTTTACATGGAGAATTGATGAGTTTCATTTCAGGAATGTTAATCGAGCCATCTGAGTTCAGGTATGAACTCTTTGTATAACTGCCTTCTGTCGAGGGAGTGAATTCTGGCCTGTCCCTCCTCCCTCCTGGTGTTTCTTTTTCTCCCTGCAGCCCTGCTCCTGGCTTTTTCCATCATCTAGATGATGGCCGAAGGCAGGACCCGTGTCAGCGTACGGTGCACGTTGCTTGTTGCATTATCTGAAGTCATGAGGGTGTGATTAATGGGTTTAGGGTTTTAATTTGGCCTGTCTTACTCTCGTGTCTCTCTCCGGGGAGGTTGCAAAGCCTGACCAGTGGCTGCTGGGTGCGGACACTGAGGGGTGAGGTGACATTGATTTCCTTGAAGTGCTGGGCAGCTGCTGGAGGTAAACCTCTGCTGAGAGGAGGAGGAGGGGGGCTTGCTTCAAACTGGCCAGACGGCTTTAGGTGGCATTGTTTTGTCAGATCCTAGTGTCTCAAAGCAGCTTGGTCTGCCTTCTGTGCTGCAGAGGAGAGAGCGGGTGGGCTAGTTATATGGGTCACATCAAATGGCGGCAGTTCCCTTTCAGATGTTGCTCGGCCCTGTTGAGCAGTGTAGATCGTGCAGGTTTGTAGGAGGGAACTGCTCCCAGCGTACTTGCTGTGGTGGGATTCAATAGACGTGCAAGTCCTGACAAAGAAGAGCACATATGAGGTGGACCAGTTGTCCTTGCATTGTCAACACTGTTAAACCAGAAGGTCAGTCTGCCTTGTGTTTTTGTCACCTGAAGTTTGAAGAAGGTCCGTTGTATCTTCTTCACCAAATTCAGTGCATAAAATGATTTCTTAGTGCAATACATGGCTGTCCAGGAAAAATACGGTATGCGCCTATCCTGCAGAAATAGCAAGAGGCACTGGCTGCCCTGGCAGTTCCCTGTGCTGGAGAGACGGGGGCTTTGTTGTGCTGCTTGGCACAGTGGGAGAGATGAGTAGATCAAAGCAGCAGGTGCAGAGGCTCCTGTATCTACCCCATATTCAAACTGAGCATTTTATTCCAGACTAGATGTAGTCTGTTCCTTTGGACCGGACGTCCCCACCGCATATGTATGTTGAATTTTCTTGAGGAGGGGAAGTGGAGAGGGAAGTGCTGATCTCTTCTGGTTCAAAGCTGTGCCAGGGGAGGTTTAGGCTGGACATTAGGAAGCATTTCTTCACTGAGAAGGTGGTCAAACACTAGAACTGGCTTCCTAGAGAGGTGGTTGATGCCCCAGGCCTGTCGGTATTTAAGAGCCGTTTGGACAATGCCCTTAATAACATGCTTTAGCTTTTGGTCAGCCCTGAACTGGTCAGGCAGTTGGACTAGATGATCGCTGCGGGCCCCTTCCAATGGAAATAGTCTATTCTATTCTACTAATCTGTCCAAGCAACCACTTGTTTCAGATCCTTCAATCTCTGTTAAAAGACAGGAGGGCATTTGGTGCATCCCCAGAGCCGAACTTCCCATTTAGTTTTCTCTGAAAGAAGTGTAGTTTGGGCACAGCAGAATCACACTGTGAACAAAGCCCGGATGCAACAGGATGGCCAGGGGGGTTTGCTTCAAAACTGCTCTGGACCACCCACTCATAGGGTCGCAGCCAGGGTGATGCTAGCTGGAGGCTTAGCAAGTCTGAGTTTCCTTTGCATCTCTAGCAGTGATGGGTGCTGTGTAGCTGGTGGGAGACCAAACTGCCCTATCTGCTTCAAGTAGGATAGTGTGAGCTCTCCAGGTGAAAACTGGTTCATTATATATAAACTGCTCTCATTATATTTCCTAGCTTCTGGGTAAACATTGTGTGTGTTGTGGTGGGAGATGGGGGGCCCACCCTGTGATGACCACAGTCATCATTCATGTTGTCATCTTTGCTACTTTGACAGCAAAACCCAGACTTCATTCATAAAATCTCAAATGTGTAGCCCTGAGTATGGGACATGCTTGTCAAACTATGGTCTGCTGTTAGCTATGCTACCTCAATGATATTTCAATGGCAATAGAAAGATTTGTGTTTACTTGTAGTAACTCATCTTAGAATTAAAAAAAAAAAAAAACAAAGCTTCAGTTTCCAGCCAGCTTGCTTAAGGTAGTGAAATTAGCTTTAGAGATACAGAAATTGAAGTTGTATCTGTTTTATCCATGGTTCAAACAAATGAAATTAGGAGCTTTGTTTGTGGACTGATAGTCAAAATTCTAAGTTTTTATTTATCTTGGAAAGATCTAATGGTTTGTTTTTAGTAATAACAATTCTGCTAATTTTTATGTTAGGCAGCCAAATGTTGTTGGCTTAGATATCCGTGTCCCTCAGAACTGCTGTTTTTAATTTTTGAATTTGGAACAAACCCAGCATCCTAAGTTAAAAGCAAAACTTTTCTCAGCAGGTTGAGACAAAAAAGAAAGCGATTGTATCACAGAATATATGTACTTAACAGCTGAGGTTTTTGATTCCATGGTTACAACAACAAAACCAAAAAACTACGCATATAGCCAGTTGGTGATTTTATTGTTCAAGTCAGATGGCCTTTCTTAAAATGAATTTTAATGGACAAGAAAGAAAGAATGTATTGCTGTATTTGTACAACTGAAGTTTATGAAATAGGATTGGGAAAATACACAGAATAATTGGGCACATCCTGTACTTACTGAATCACCGAGCTAGTGTAATAAACATTGCTGCATTCGGGAATTTAGATCTATGCCGTGCTTTTGCCAAGAACATTGGGAATTGCTTGGGATCGCAGATGATCTGCAGCACAGGGTACCTGAACTCTGCTCTATGCAAAGTCTTTCTTCTTTGCATATTTCATGTTCTGAGGTAATTTTTGTTTTCGTGACACAAGTGTTAGTCCAATACTGTGACACCTCGCATCTGCTTAGACTAAATCGGTGGAACCTAGGAGACAAACCAGGAGCCCTATATAGCAGGACCTCTGCAGGCATGGATATAAGGGAGAAAGGTTCCTGAGCACTGACCTATGTGGTCTAACCAAAATATTTCTTCAGAGAAACAGTCTTTTGTCTTCAAATGTAAAAACAACAGCTACAGACATTTGATAGCCTCAGTTGTTTGCCAGATAAGAGCGATAAACTCGTGAACATGTTTAAGAAAAGACTGAATTTCCAGAAAGCAGGCTGTTATTTAAGGGATGTAAGAACCATTAGGAAGCCAGAAACAAACACAACATCTCAATCCTCTCTTGAATACACACATGGCTTTTGCAAATTTTGAGAGAGCTGCACGTGCACAGGCTTAATAGGATCCTGATGGAAACCATCCAGGGCTGGAATCTGGCTCCTGGTGAAACTAGAACTGCTGTCTGGCTAGGACTGACGTTTGGGTCTCAGGCAAAATGATGGAGATGTTTTCTTCCCTCAAGGAAATCTGTGTTTAATCGTCAGCCAGAAAGACAGGACGGCTTGTGTGCAAGGCTTCTGCAGCATTGCTTAGTGTTAGCTCTGGGCTTCGTCCATCTTCTTTACTTCCCCAAATCACGACAGTCCTTTTAAGAGGAAACTTTACTGGTTTTCCCAGTAGCAGAGGGAGTGAACCAGGTGTAAACTGAAGGCCATGCTCCTGTTCTTTCACCTTGAGAGGACAACTGCCATCCAGGAGGTGCAAACATCGTACATTTCTGTTACCACTGCACTGAATAGCAGAATTAAAATTTTCAATCAAAGCAAACAGTAGTTTCCTCAAGTGTCTGCAAACATGGATTGGTAAGTCCCCAAATGATCTTTTACAGTTCTGCTTCATCTAGGGAACAAGAGCCAAGAAACTAGGAATAGGTTGGAAAAGTCTCACTAGCCCCAGAGAAGTGCCTCTGTTGGGAGCAGCAGGACAGACAGAAGGCGATAGTATCACCAAAATTTCTATGTTAGCAGAATTTCTGGAGGTTAAGCTTCAAAAGTGTAGACTTTTTTGTTAAAGATGTAGCCTCTGTTAAGAGAAAGAGAGAAATGGATTCTTTAAAAGCCTATTGGTCTTCTCACCCTCCTGGATAAAAGCCGTAACGGTTCAGGACGTTCCTGGGGAGGGAAATCAATTTTCTGCGCTCCTCAGTTCAACGCAGATGCAGCTGTGGCCGTACAGTAAGTGACTCATTCTGTGGCCATCTTTTTAATGGTGAAAGTATTACGTGCTACATTGCCCATTCAGGCATTTTGTTTTCTAATTCTCTACCCCCGGTTCCCAGAAATATGAATAATGAGGCTTTTAGCAGAGAGGTGGAAAAGCTCCCTGAGACACATGGCCAGGGTAGGACATGCTGTTGGTTGGTGCTGTGGATAATATTCGGGATACAGGGGCATAATTGGCTTGAACTTTTGCTTACCCCTAAAATTAAATCCAAAGCTTTTTTATCAAGTTCAGATAAGGCCCCTGCCTCTGTTTGACTCCCATTAGAGCTCCGTCCTTCTGCTGGGGGTTTTGGGTGGGAACGGCAGCATGTTGCAGATGCAATAGTTGAACCCTGGCCTACAAAACCCAGCGAGCTCAGACGATAAGGAAAGGCGGTTTATTACTGCGAGAGCTGCCTTTCCCACATAAAGTAGATTTGCATCAGGCAATCGCATGAATCAGATCTTGATCTTCATTACCACAACATACAGCAAGGAAGATCCCATTTCTGAGAGTCTTTCTACTGTACACAGATCCAGATGTAAAGCACCGCGCTGTGCACAGCAAACGGGACTCGTATGTGTTTTATTAATGTAAGTGTAATGTAATTATTCTCTTGCCCATCTGGCAGGTGGTGTTTTCATTAAGTAGTGAATAAGCTATAGGCTCTGTAGAGAGGGATGAGTATGGAGGAGATTCAGGTCATCTGCTGTGGGACCATAAATAGAAGCTAACAAGGGAGCCCTTGCTGTCCTTGTCTACTAAAACTGAAAATCTGTTGCTTTTATTTTTTCTTTAGCAGACTGTTCGCAAGCTTAGAAGCTAGTCTATTCATGAATCTTTTCACCATCATGCAGTTTAACTCCTCATTTATGGTAGTGGCTGAAGGCACAGTGTGAAAAAATAGGTGTTATATAAGAGAGCGAAAATCAAGTCCTTATATAAACCACTAGGCATAGGAAGATAAGATTATAATCATGCTTCTGGAGGTGCCCGGTACATCTCTGGGTGTGAAGTACTGTTTAAAAAAGAAATACAGATTACTTAAGGATTTTTATTCATGTAGAAGATCCTGATCAAAACAAAACACACACATTAGAACAACCGTTCTCCAAAAAATTTTGAGAAGTGTGGTGTGTGGAGCTTTCTAAAGAAAATCTGGTTCCTCTCTGAGAGTCTGTGTGGCATCTTCTTTTTCCAGACAAAGTTTTCTGGTGTCCACATGGAAACAGGAGCAATTTCCTCTTTCCATGCCCTAGCAAGACTCTTCTTGGCACAAGTGACGGCACAAGGCCTAGTTTGAGTTTTGCCCTGGAAAGATATAAATATCCTGGCCCCGTCCCAGGAATGTTCAAGCAAGGGTCAGGTTTTGGTTTTTTATCTGCACATTCAGGGAAACCTATCAGGGTAACCAGGAGGGGCATTCATTTAGTAAAGCCTGTAAGTCAAGAAGAAAACTTATCTTTTTAAAAATTATTTTTTATTCGATCATTTTAAATTTAGGAGGGGATGCTGAAATGATGCTGACCATCATTTCTTCATGTACGGTGTAGGTATTGCCAGGCAGAAGGTTAGAGATTGTTGTTGCCCTTTTGTAAAGGCACAGATTTCCTTTCAGCTGGGCTTGTTCTTTCCCAGAGAATTCTGCTTATTTTCCTTCCCAGTCAAGCTCAGGTCCAGTTGCTGTTCAGCCACGGTGGAGCGTGGAGGCTACTGCACCACTTCCAAGGAAGCACCTCCGAGGGTGCTTATCGCCCTGCCGTGTGACCCCTTCTCATTAAGGGTGCTGCTGAGCTTTTTTCTTTTGTGGGTATAGAGAATACTTGAAAGGAGATATTTAACTACTGCATGACTTAGCGCAAGGAGCAATAGGAGTGGGAAGGGTAAAGAGCATCCCAGGCAAATGGTGAGCTAGAGCTTTGCCAGGTCGTGATAAAGCATGGGTGACCCTTTGCCAGACATGCTCTTTCCTTTCTGTTTAAAGATGTTATTTTTGCCCCAGACTTCAGGAGGTGTTATCTGGAAAGGCTCGCTGCGTATATCAGTCTTTACCCTAAGCCTCCTTTGATACACTTTGCTTAGGGGAGGTCCCTCAGTTTCTGCAGGAGCCGGTGATCTCAGTGTTTAACAGTTTTGTTGTTTCAAGGGAGAATCCACTTCTCTGAATGCATCAAGCCTCAGTCATTTGTACGTATGCGTGAAGGTCAGTGGGCTTGTCAGATAACCTATTGTAAATCCTGTCACTGAATCAATTTCTTTTAATTAACAAAAATGGGCTGCTCTTCAGAAGAAGTGCACCCTTTCATCTGGACAAAACCCATTATATCCCAACAAGAATACGATAGCTGTGAGCTCTCTGCTAGTCTCACGTTGTCTGCTTATCTCAGCTGGTAAATTTGTGGTTTGGAAATCTTGGTGGTCATTTCCTCTGAAGGCTGTTACCACTCTGTTATCATCTAACTTTGCAACATCAGAAGCAGCAAATGTCCATAGCAGAAAACAGGTAGCCAACAGGTGAGAGACTTCAAGCCCCCTCCTTGCTCCCCCCGTGCCTGCACCAGCAGCACGCGGAAGTCTGACACAACGGTTAAGAGCAGGACAGGATTTCGCATTCGTTTAGTAATTCCCTTGGGGTTATAATCTTAGATGACTTAATGACTTAGTGTATACCCCGTCTGGAAGATAAGCAGGCATAATTCATTGCAGGCAGGTCATTCATCCTTTGCGATAACCAGCAACTACACGCCACAGGGAGCAGGGAGATAAAGATACTATACATCAGCAGCAGTAGTTCAAGGTTTCAACCTCTCTGCCTCCTTCTATGACCCAGGAGTCATTTGCAGTTGATTATTCAGCCATTTGCTTTCTTCAGAGAGAAATATACTGGCAGCAGTTGGTTGAAGTGAATACATTTTCCATTCTGTCCGTGCCTTTCAACACAGCATAGTATAGCTCTACCTGGAAGTACACATCCTTGTGTCACTTAGAGGCTTTATAGCTGCATTAAATGCTGGTTTTGAAAACTTACTGTAAATTGTTTCCAGTTTTTCTGGTGTTATTTAAATGGGACTGTTGTTCACCTACTGCTTGGGATGTTTCTACATTGTTAATTGATGCTTGTACATTGTTAATTTTCAGTTCCAGTCCAAGAGAAGCTTTCAGGAGTCCAGTTTATGTGTTAAAAATATATATAGTCCAAACTGAGGCACAAAGGGAG
>NW_010105539.1:12879-14660 GCF_000699245.1 Pterocles gutturalis | reverse complement strand
GTGTGTATGTAACACAATATATTATGTTTCCTGATTTTCTTGTAAAAATGAATTTACTTTCTATATCAGCAGTTACATTTTAAAACTGAACAACTCACAAAAAACTGTGCTGCTCCTAAGCCAAAAAATATTAGGATGAAATGTATGATGTGACTTTTCACTAGTTAATATTTTCTCCTCCAAAAATGTGCAGCCCAGAAACAGAAATATTGGATATCTTGCATTGCAAAGATAAATTATTGATTCAGTAGGTACTTTATGATGAGTAACTCTCAGTGAAACATTTTTCTCTTGTCTGCATGCACAGCAAAAGAAATAGCAATTACGAGGCTTTTGATACGGACATAACAATGGCCGCGGTGTGATTCAGTCTGTGATGTTGCTTTATTTGAGGAGGAGGGGAGGGAGAGAAAGAAAAGTCTATTTTTGTTTGTTTGTTTTCTAATTATTTGAGCTATTTTTTCTTTGACTCAGCAACTCTGAACAGTACATACTGTACTACTGTAATTGGCAGTCAGGGCTGGGAAGTCAAACGATGGTGATGATAAAAGTAAATATTCTGCATTCTCAGAGGGATTAGGAGGAGATGGAAGAATTAGTCTCATTATGGTTTTGTGTGGTGTCAGAGTCCCCTTCTGCATCAGTGCTATCCTGTCTGTAATCTTTAGACCTATATTTCTCAAGTGAAGTACTAAAACCAAACAAGAAATCAGGGTAGTTTTCTTTACACATATTTTTTTAATTTATGAAACTTACTTGTTTAGGTGATGAAAACAGTCACCTTGCACAAGAAACCATGCTGCAAAGAAAATGAAGGAGTCTTGTTGTTTTCAGTAGTGTTTATGGACAGTTTGGAGAGTGTCTTAAGAATGGAGTGGAGAGTGGTTTTGATTGACATGAAATAATTTGATAATTGACATGAAAAAAATTGATTGACATGAATTACCCCATAGCTCGTGATGCTTTCCTGTCAGTCTGCATGCTACACAGTAAGAGTTGTACTCATCACGACACACCTTCTCTTGGTTGTCTCATTCAAAATGGTTTGAATCCCAACTTCCAAGGTGAGCCCTTACTGCTTTTAAAGGTGTTAAGCTGCATTTGTGTTTTCACATAAGGAAACACTCAAGCCTGTAATGGATTGCAAGGGATTCTGTCTGCAAGAGGAAGTGCAGTCTGTGGACTACTTTGTGCAAAAAGCGATGGTCACTAACACACTTGTCATCTTTGCATTCTGTGCCAACCTGCTTCATTAATGCAAGACATTCACATGTCAGGATATGTTTAATATCAGACTTTGTAGCTCCTTGGAGGAAGAACCTCACTTTAGCAAGAGTTGTTCACTGCAGTTAGTTGGGTGTGAACTTTAAGCAGGATATCCAGGCAGAAGAGTTGACGTTGATGGTCACTGGGGAGCAGATTCTGGAGACCTTTCAAAGATGTGTGGCCCCTCAAGAACTGAAAACTGTTTCTTATTCTATCTTACAGGCTAAAAGCCCTGCAAAGCATGTTATTCCCCTTTCCAACGTGCTCTTTTGAGAAGTTTCAAGTGATGAGGAAGCTTTGTGGAAAGACAGGAGGGTTCTTGGGAAGGATGGGCTTCCCACCCAGGTTCTTGCATGGGTAACAGCTCCCATCTGGTTCCTTTCTAGAGTCTGCTGTTATAGATTTTTAGTGCTTTATTCCATGCTCTTGTTTACAATTTTCATCACAGTACTAGAAAACCGAAACGTGTCCTCTTACAGCCTTTAATTACAGGATAAAAGCCATGTCTGTTTTCA
>NW_010105539.1:0-12848 GCF_000699245.1 Pterocles gutturalis | reverse complement strand
TCTTTCCCAGACAGGGTGACCCGTGGATGGAATTCTCTTGCAAAGGAATAGGACTTCACATCTGCTATTGTTGACTTTCCCTTCTTCTCTGTTCCTTACTGTATTTTTTTCAGTTCAAAATGGTTCTCCCTGATTGTAATTGCACTAAGTACATTCAATAATGCAGAAGTGACCTATTTTGTGCACAGTTTAGCTGATTCTGCAGTTGCCTGTAGGGTTTCCTAGCAATGTTCTTCAGCCGCTCCTTGGCTTACAAAAGCCCGATAAATTAAGCACGGCCAGCATAACACACTGGAGGCAAAGAAAGTTCAAGGTAACTGAGGGGGATGAACCATACAGGCGTGAAGCGGTTAGACTAAGTGTTTATAAGGCAAGGTGGAGGCCTCTGGAAAAGATTGGGAGGACTAGAATAGATGTCATTAAACATATTAAACTGTTGGAGGACCTTTGTACAAGTTTGTTAATACTCCAGTGACATAGCCAGATACTGTGCCCCTGTAGGCTCAGCAGTTAATGTATGATACCTGTGGCATCCAAGATATGTACTCAAGTATAAAAAAATAGATGAGCTGGGATCCATTACCATAAACACTGTCTGCAGTGCTAGTCCTGGTAACAGATTGTTCTGTGCCTCATTAAAGAGGAGATAGCACTGTCAGAGGAGTCAGTGCTTCATTTTGCCATGTTTACTACATAATCAGTTAATTTTGCTTAATAGTGCATTGAGTCACAGATGGCAAAAGGGCAGAGTCTCTTCACTTTCTGCATGAAACCTCCACCCTGATGCAGCTGAAATTTTTGTGTAGTATTTTAGCAGGCGAGCTGACCTCAGCTGGTGGCCCTGCCTTTACCCCCATCCTGCATTCTCCCAGCAGTGCTCTGGGCAAACTCTGTGCTTGGAAAGATTCGAGGTACAAGTTCCTCAGAGTAGACGTTAGGTATAGATGTATATGAGGGTTGTCATTCAGTGTCTGCTGTGCTTGTGGTTGTTTGTGTGTTGGGTTTGTTTTTTTTGTTTTTTTTTTTTTTAAATCTTGCATAAGGTGCTGTCAAGGACTTCCACACCTTTCATTGGAAAGTACTTTAGTGCCTGTCTTTCATCTAAGCATTACTTAGAATGTGAAAGTTAGCATTACTGATAGCTAGCAAGCTGAATCTAAATATGTGTATCTTAACATGGATCTTTACATTGTACTACCCTTTGAGTGTAGCTTTCGGGAAGATTATTAACAAGTCAAATACGGTAAGACAAAATACATGGAGAAGCTGAGTTTAGACTGCTGTTTAGGGACAGATTATTAAAGATTACAACTCAAAGTTTTAGAAGATCAGAGTATTACCCAGTAATATGGCATATCCAACAATTAGTGCTAATCGTATACTGCTTAAATTTGTAGTGAAACTGGATATGGGTACATGGTTTTCTTCAGATTAAAATTAATATATCCAAAATAAGTAAGTATATTCTGTACTCACGTATCCCGGTCTGAGAGTATTATAGGGGTCTAAAAATAACTGAGTTTATAAACTGTAGTGTGGTGTGGGTTTTTTTTTGTTTTTTTTTAAATAAGCATACAAAAAGTAATATACTACATGTGTGAAGAGCCCCTGTTTAGAAAAATGGGTAGACAGGTAATTAAGTTCATCTTTTTTCAGAAAAGCAGCCAAGCACCTGCTTAGATCAAAATGTGCTTAAGCTGTGTTTACTTCAAGAAATACTTAAGCACATTTGAAGTTAATCTTCCACACAAAAGATTTTCCCCAACAAAGACTTGCCTACACACAAAGGGAGAAAGGTGCTAAGGTATGATTATAGGTGTAAGTGATGGGTTTGATTTTAGAAGAACCTGAAGGAAGTTACATGCACAAACTAATTGAAATTCAGTGAGTCTGGAGCATCTAATTATCTTGGGTCCCTCTAAAAGACTCGACCTCTTTTAAATGCTAACAACTGTGCAGGGTACTGGCTCTCATGATCTGATTTCACATTAGCACACCAGCACCTTGCTGGGTGTTTCTCCCCGGATGCTCGGTGTGAGAATATAACTCCCTGGGTATGGTTTCTCCAGTATTGCCAAATACTGGTGTCACTTTAATTATTTTGTGAACTGAAAAACCACATCAAAATCCCAGTGTGTTTGTAAACTTTAGCATTTATCACTCAAGAAGAACTGCAGAAGATAAAGCGGGGGGGATGATGATGATTCAATTGCAGTGCTGTGAAGGGATGAGCAGAACAGCCTTTTGGAAGCTAGCAAGGTCCAGGTGAGATTTTTTTTTTAATTCATAGGTGCCTGACCTGGTCCCCTACCTTAGTCCAAGCATCCTACACAGGAAGATTTGAATATAAATTTTGTATTTTGCTCTTTCTCTGCTTTTGAAAGATGAACCAAAACTTCAAAAAATCCTTGAATTTGGGATGCTTGGACTGATTTAATCTGAAGCCGTGGCTGTAACTTTCCAGGGGATGTTCCCGTGCTCACTGAGGCTAGTGTTGCTTCTGACCACCACGTTTTCCCCGGTGGTGTAAGCTGACCCTAAGAAGGGCTTTGGTTGTCCTGCATCCTCCCTCCTCTCCCTGTGTCCCCTGTGGTTTCCCATTTCCTCCCTTTCTCTACCAATGTCAATTCTTCTGCTGTTTAGCAGCCCAGTTCAGAGAGCTGATCTGTCGGGCTTTGGTTGTCCTGCATCCTCCCTCCTCTCCCTGTGTCCCCTGTGGTTTCCCATTTCCTCCCTTTCTCCAATGTCAATTCTTCTGCTGTTTAGCAGCCCAGTTCAGAGAGCTGATCTGTCCAAAATCTGTTAGGAGTTGTGGGGGGAGGGGGAGAGGACTCTGGAAGCCCTGTTTGGACCAGTGCCACCCAACGTGAGCCTGCACTCGCGTCGTCGTAGTGGAGCTTATGTGTGGGCAGGTAGCTCTCCAGGCTGAAGAACTACCAAGGGTGGAAAATGATGCAGCAGGGGAAAATCAAGGTTGTTTTTATGGTGGGCTGGTTACCCACTCATGCAACTACCTCGGCAGCTCCAAAAAGTCCAGGGGACCAGTGCAGGGACAGGCCAGGGCAGTGGGAGAAGAGAGCTGCCTGCGGCAGCTTTGCCCCTGAAGGATGTGTTCCTCAAAGCATGGCTTTCGGCGGGCTCAGCAGGTACCTGTTCCACAGTTGTAGCAGCAGAGATGTGATGCTGCTGCAAACAGGTGCATTGGGACATGAAGACGACTGCCTTTAAAGAGGAAGGTTTGGGGGTGACTGACTTCTCCATTAGCTCTTCTGTTTGCACGTAGACACATACAGTCAGACCGCGGCAGCAGCTTGTCACATGCAGTTTGAGTTCTTTGTTTCAGAAGCAGCCTATAGACAGAACCTGTTGCTTCTCCCTTCTTTGAATTAAGCTGTTACTGAGGGGATTTTGAAGGCATGGGATGGGTTAGACACCTGGCTTCTGCTGACTGGAGTAGGAATCAAGGCACCTACTAGTGCCTCTGGTAACTGAAAATCTCCTCTTTTGGCTCACTGAAAGCTTCTTAATTTTGTTTGGAAAAGGATGAATAAGTCTTTAAATAAGGAGCATGTGCTTTTTGGGGGTGAAGGCCTTGTCTTGTTCAAGCTCTTTAGTATGCAAACTAAATAAAATGAAGCCTTAAATGCTTGGGCTAGTAGCGGCTTCGTTAAGTCTTTCCTTTAGTCCCATATTTCCACGGCAGGGAGTGTGGCAGAAGGGCAGGACTTTCTGCTGCCCTGCCTGGTTCCTTCTTTTGTTGAATGTGGCGATGGGGGAGCCATGCTGCACCAGGCTGGCTTCTAGCTTGCGTAGTGCTTACCGGAGCCTGGGGAGAGAGGCTTACAGGCGGGAGTCTGCATACGGGTACTTTTAAAGCTGGGTCGTACCTGTGCTTTGTGTGTGATGGCTGTTCCTTGGATCTTTTTCTGAGGCTCACACATTTTCCTAGGTTGTCTCCTGCAACGTTGAAGCACACTTTCTCAGTTACTTTTCGTTTTGATTAACTGAGTTAGTCCTGGTTATTGTATTTATTAGGGAGGCACGGACTGTTAGATGCACAAAGAGTTTGCAAGCGCTGGAGAAATACCATCACACAGGTAGCAGCAGGTTTTACACAGTAGGTTTCAAAAGCTCACACCAAAGCCTGTTTTTAAAGAGGGAACCACTTTGAAGGAAACCGAAAACATCTCGCATAGTGCAATCTGCACTTTCTATCTCAAATCTTTTCCTGTCTCTTTGTAGTAGCCAGTCCTTGATATAGCATAAGCACCATAAACAATTTTGTCTAGATGCTCTTATTTTTAAATCAGAGTAAGTTAAAACATTTAATAATTTAAAATTGCGCATGCAGTATAATTGCGTTTCTGTTTTGCTGTCTGCGGCTGCGTTTAACACCCAGGCTCTTACAGAAGTCTTCCACATCACGGGGCATGTTGTGCTCTCGCTCCACTTGCCAACCTCCTGCTGGTGTGACACAGAGGTCATGTTAGAGCCACTGGAGAGACCAGGATCGTACCTTTTCTTTTTTTTTAATAGCTGCTTATTTTCTGAGGTGCAAGTTTGGATTTCCCAGCACTGATGCATAGGTTAATAGTCAGGATCCCAATCGACCCTGCGCGGTCATTTCTGGACCTGGGGTGCTGGGGTAGGAGCAGTAGGTTCTGTCTGCTTTGCTCCCACATGACACCTCCAAAGTTAATCTACTTTTAAGCTTGTTTGCACTCACTTCGTGAACAATGTATGCTGTGTGCATTGTTTTTCAGGCTTTTAGTCAAGCAGAAAGGCAACTTTTTGCACTTACTTTATGCCAAAAGCAAAGAAAGTATTTTCCCCATGTTGGTAATGAGCTTAACCATTTAGTACCTGTTGTAAGCTCAGAGGAAGGGGAAGGGTTTAAAAATTATTATGTACTGAAATGTGCTTTGGTGTTAATGGGATGTGCACAGGTATTCTGGACAGTAACAGATACAGAGGAACTTGCAGTGAAATCTTAAGCAATCATTATGATGGATGATTTTGATATGTAGATTAATATATACCAAATAATACATGTTCTGGTTTTTGAGCCAAGGCTACATAATTCAGCTATAATGCTTGATACAGTACAAATGAAGGTAAGATCAAAACTGTCTCTCTTCTCCTTTATTCCTACAACTTTTCTAACATTTCTTCCAGTTCTTTGTTTGAGTCTTTAACAACACCAGTGGAAAAATATAAAAGGCCAGTGGGATTAACCTCTGATTTTCATGACATTCTGCCTATTTATATATATATTTTTTTTTTCACCAAGTCTGTATGTCTTCAGTGGAAAGAAGATGGCAGCAATACTGCGAGTCCCAGGAAAGGTGTTTCTGTTCTTCAGTTGCGAGGGCAATGCAATACTACAGAGTGTATTATAGGCTTGGAATAGCCCTCATGACAGTCCATGAGTATTACAATTAATGTCATGACATGTGAATTATTATTTTGCAGTGCCAGTCACTACAAACATCCCCTGTTGCACTCAATGTAAGGAGCAGCCTGCTGGGTTGGGACAATGGATTATCTGAGGGGAAAAAAATACGCCACAGACTGCAGTGTTTCCTGTAACACACTGCTTATTTTCACTACTTACCTAGGCTGACTTTTTATGGTGAAAGCCCAGAACCTACACCTGAGGACTCTGTGCCAAGCTTGGTAGGTCTGACAAAAACTGTACAGCAAAGCTGATTTTTTTTTTTTTTCCCAGAGATTTATATAAAGGGCAGCATGAAGGCTTTTCACCAGGATTGCTAATGACATGGTGCAGCAGCTTCACTACTGCCTTATTAATGCTGTGTTATGAACATGTTTCATGGAGTCTTCATCAATAGCATTGCCAGCTTTCAATAGATGCAGCAGGAAGAGCAAGGTCTCCATTAAGACCTTGACTCACAGGCTGGTGGGGTGAAGCTTGCACCTTCAGTCTCCAGACTGGGCAGGCAGCCGTGCCCTGCCGATGGAGGCTCCCCCCCGGGGGGAGGTCCGCCCCTGCCCCGAGGGCTGTGTCTGGGATAGACTGCTTCATCTTGTGGATAAGGCAGGAGACGTAGCCTGATCCCGTGGGTGGGGATTAGAGCCAAGGGCTGCCGAATGAGTTTGTATCCTGGCCGTGCACCTTGCTGGCTGCTGGCACCCTTTTGGGAAGCACTGGTGAGCCTCCCATCCTGATGGTCCTGGGCAATGCTTGTGGGGTGCTGTCTGCCCTTCTCCAGGCTGGCTTTCCCTGCCCTCTGCATGCAGCTGATGTTGACTGGACCAGGGGTCTTTCCCCAGCCCGACCCCTCATGCAAACAATGGTACAGACTTTCCCCTGCATCCCATGAGAGAGGCAAGTTTAGGCATCACCCTCCTCCTGCTGCAGCAGCCTGGGGGAGTGAGCCCTTTGGCGGAGAAGGGTACCACCAAGGCAGTGGGCCTGAGCCCTGGCTGCTCGGCAGCCCCCCAGCACGGCGTGAGCACAGTCGGGTGCCTGTGTTGTGGTTCGCACACCTGTTTGTGTCCCCTTGGGTCTGGGCTCTAATCCTGGCTTGAAATTTTAAATATTGACAGAGTTAATTCCTGACTGCTTCAGATTGCAGAAACTGCTCTCTGATAAGGCTGTGTTTAATAAGGATATTCGTGGTAAAGAGCTTTGTTGGCTAGACAGAGCTTTGCCTTGGCGAGCTCTGTTCTGGCAGGCGAGGAAAAGGAGGTCCCCCCCCCCAGCGCTTCTTGCAGCCTGGCCGTGCAGTGGAGTAGGAGACACAGGGAGGTGATACCTCTTTCTTCCTTCCAAAAAAAATAGACACAAAATACCTTTACACAGTTGGCTGCAAGCAGCATGAGGAGCCAGAGTAAATGTACTGCTGCAGTAAGCGTAAACTCTTAAACAAATGCCAAAAAAAAAAAAAAAAAAAAGCAGCCTACCTTACTTTTTCCACCTTACATAGCAGTTTCCAACCACATCAAGTGAAAAGTCTAGGTGGGTGTATAGTGTTTATCATCACTGAGTAATACACATTACATTAGCTGGGACGTTTGTTTTGTTCCTGACTACTGGTTTTAAAATGGTTTTAGTGAAGGTAGGAAAAATGATTTAAGTTTATATTGTCACCTAAGAGATAGGAGGGTATTCCTGATTTGGGGAGGAAAACTGGGAATGTAAGTAATACTTTTTTTTTTTCCCCTTCCACTACAACTGCAAGTAGGTTGAAAGGCAGGAAATTGAAGCACAGAATCCAGCAATGCAGGCTTGCTTTCTGTAAGAGAAGATGTTGGAGTGGTGACTGTGCCCACATTTGTCTGCAGCAATTGTGTCCTCCAGTATTTGAAAATTTTTTATATAGGTGG
Source organism: Pterocles gutturalis (assembly GCF_000699245.1). Lineage (NCBI taxonomy): Eukaryota > Metazoa > Chordata > Aves > Pterocliformes > Pteroclidae > Pterocles > Pterocles gutturalis. Next base: position 5,498 of record NW_010105539.1, on the reverse strand, counting down.
CAGCAAAATTTTGTATCCAAAGCAATGAAAAACTGAAAACCGATCCACATCCAAAACTGTATTTTTTTTCCCCCCTAGGATCTCTTGTATGAATATTGCAGGCCTCTTTCCGGGGAGACTTAGCCCTGGCTAAAGTGCACCTGAAGGCGAGTGCTAACCGGTGCAGGGAGGAGTGCTCGCTGCAGTGCGGGATGCAGGTGTCGGTGCAGCATCTCTGACCCAGGGGTAGTACTGGGGAGTGGGGATCACTGGCGGAGCAGAAGACATGGTGCATGTTGTAGTGATGCTGTGCAAGTGAAGAGGACAGGTTTTGTCAGCCGTGTTTGGGTAAGGTCTGCACTGAAGGCACTCAGAACAGCAAGAGGGCAAGTCATGGCACGCAAAAGCTTTTGGCCCTAATGAATTCTGTAAATGGCAGTGGTGCAATGCTGTGGCTGAACAGGCTGAGGGAGAATGTCACCAGTACAGGGGGGGTGATGGATTGAGGAGGTCTGTGAAAGCAGGGTGAGAGGCAAAGTCCAAGTCTACCAGTTTTTTACAGGCTCTGAAAGTCAGAAACGCACCAAATATAGACCCAGAGGATACGTAAGAGCTAGCGTAGGAAGAATGGTGGTGCACCTGGAAGTGTCGAACAAAGAAAACCTTGTTACCTTGCAGGGCTTTAGCCGTTGCATTAATTTCAGTCACAGGATGTTCAAGTTTAGCCAGGAGTTGGCAGACAGATGGACCGCAAGGCAGTTCACAGAGTGACTCAGTCTAGGCGAGCGTGAAGAGTCATCCACATAAAGGTAACCTGTTACAGTATTTTCACAGAAACTTTTTTTTTTTTTCCTTGTATTTTCATGTTTTTGTGGTAATGCTGGGGTTTTCATTCATGGTAATTTTCCAGTTGATACTTTGCTTCCACCCTGCTCAGCCACCTGGTTATGCCTCCACCTCCACAGAACAAAGATACAGGGCTTTTGTTTGCCTGACCCATCGCCTGGTCATTGTTGGTGGCCAGGTGGTCTTGGCTTTTCAAGGAGCTGTTAGGGAGAAGTATGGTCAGCATAAAAATTGTGGCAGCATCCCTCTATTTCCTCACCACCTCCGTGTTCTCCCTCACCACTTCCTGGTGTTAGGCTCATGGAGGGCCAAGAAGCATCTGAGATCTGTGATTTAAGGCACTTGTCTGCCTGCTCATTGCTTGGTGTGACCCTGTTCCTGCAGTCAGGCAAACTCTTCAGGAACAAGTGTTTCACTTGGCCTTTCCTTGTAGAAAGCTGTGGCCTTGAGGCTGCATCACATGGTGGTGGTGGTGGTGGTTTTTTTTCTAAAGGAAGAGAGCAGGAAAAGCACGGTATTTATTTTTGCTGGATTTTCTTAGAGGTAGCTGAATAGGAAAGTTTCTGCTCTAAATGAGAGTAGAGAGATTTCTCCTTTGGACTGAGGTTTATCACTTTGCTGTCTTGCCGTTTGATGCCTGTTAAAATGCTGTGGAAGCACCAGAGTGAGGAGCTAGTGATCTTTTTGGAAGTAAAAGAAATTTAAAAATTAAGAATGAAATAGTTTATTCTCTGAGGCTAAAATTACAGGTATTAAGTGTTTGGTCTATTTTATTGGTAGAGAAACCTTTACGGTTTGTTACAAGTCATTTACTTGAGAAGGGCAAGAAGAAAGTCTAGCCCCTTTCTGTTGGTTTGGATGAATTATTACGTGTGTCGCTAGTACTAGTCCGTCTTCCCATACCTCCCTGCCTGCCTGCCTCCCCGTCGTTTGAGGTGTAAGTGGTGTGATTCAGGTCACTTCAGCAGAAGTCTTGAGACAAATTTCCCCCTTTTCATATGGTATTACAATTTGGTTTGTTTTCACAGACATGCAAAGGTGAGAACAGCTTGCACAGAGCTTGCAATGTTAGGGATGCAAAGGGAGAAGCCAAAGGAAAAAACAACTTCAGGGAGAGAGAAGAGGAGAAAATTGTCATGGTCTAACTTCAGGTGCTTCTGTGCTGCACATGAGTGGTAGGGCAGTTTTAATTTCAGGTGCTTTGAAACAAGCCTTAGGTCTCAGGATACCTCAGGAGCGTCAGCTTGGACATCCAAGATGCCTAAAGGTGGGCAGCATGGCTTGTCCTGCTCTTCGTGGCCCTCTGTCCCCAGCATGGTGCACATCTCGTGACGCGGATGGAGAGAGCATACACCCCAATATTGTAATGTTTACTGTAGGGTTATGTGGAGTTGGTTTAATATCGAAGTAGTTTTAAAAACAACCAGGCAGGCAAGACAGTGGCTGCTGGTAAAATGACTCTGAGAAGATGCCTCAGGGGGGATTAAGATACAGTGCCAAAGCTAATAACTGGGAAGATCCTTCCTCCTTAGCTCCAGTTTGTTTTGCCAATGTTAAGAAGGAACATATCAAAGGAACTATAAACAGTTAAAAAAAACCTCTAAAGGCAGAAAGCAGGCAGTTGTTTGGGAGCTGTTCACTGGGAGCAGACACCTGCCTGCGAGTTTGCAGAAATCTTGGCTTCTCCGCAGCTCCTGAAACATGTGACAGTGCGGGACTGAGCTAGGAGAGACATGTCCTCTTTTGTATTGGTTTTAGAAAACATTGTGCTGACTACCTTCTGTTAGCAGTAAACCGTATTTTGATTGCAGAAAGCTGTTTTGTGGGACTGTTGGCCCTGGCAATCCCCAAGTGCTGCCCTGCGAAGGTGTACTCTCTGAGCCCCAGCAGGAGCTTTTAGAGAGGGGAAAGGGATGCAGCCGTGCCGGGGAGTGCGTCCATTGCTGCTCTCTGCTCTGCTGTGCTCTGACCCCTGCATACCCCAGGGGAAGCAGTAAATCCTTTCTGGCCTGCTGGGGAGGATGGGGCGATGGGGCTCGGGCAGGAGAGGTCAGGCACCTCCCAGCTCTCTGGGCAGCAGTGCCGCATCCTTTGCAGGAGGCAGGTATGGCCATGGGTACCGGCACAGCTTTCAGCTCAAGGCATGCAGCTCCAGGAAGCCTGAGCTTTTTGAGCAGTTTCCTTTTCAGTCTGTCCTGCCTTCTCTGAGGGTTTTAAAAATCTGCTTTTCCAGTAAACAGTAATCTCAGTCTTTCCCCTTGTGCTTCCTCGCCTATCCTACTCCAGGAAAAGGAGTTGATTGGCCTCGCTGGCAGACGGCCTCTCATAAATCTCTGTGGGCTGGATGGTTTGTAATTTATTGCCCACCTAACCCACCAGATATTTTCAAATTACTCATGTTACTTGCTGGCCTGCCTTTTACCATACATTTTCCCCTTCTTTCCTTTCTAGCAAAGTGTTTATCCAAGGCTTTTCACACATGTAAAAATCCTCAATGTAGATGCATCAGTTTTGAAGAAGTCCATCTCCTCTGATTTGGGTGTGATTTGTCCCTCTTGACTTTGACTTCTCCGTAATAGGAACCTGTGTCACGGGGGGATCTGTGGCTATTGGGTTGCCTCCTGCATCTGATAGAGGTGTTACGTGAAGCAACAGCCTCTGAATTTAGGAGGCTTAAACCATGTCCTTTCCTGGATCTCTCCTGCTGCATGTCATTTCTTGTATGTGAAGCTGTTTATTTGGCTAGATGATTGCAGTCTCTGGCTTTTGCTATCTCTGCAGACGCATATGGTCCTGCTGATAGAGAGTCCTCTGTGTCTGCCTCAGAGTTGCAGGTGGCAGTGGCATGTGCAGAAAGAAATGGGTGGAGTTGGCCACGCTGTACAGCATGCAAGGCTCTGCAAAATCCCTATCTGTGGGAATTGCTAGTCAGCTCTTATCGGTCACGTCCCAACGCAGTGAGTTGTAGAAATCAAATTAACAGACAAGTCAATTGCTTACGTCAGTCAGAAGTTCTGCACTGGGGACGATGTGATAGTCCAGGGCCCCTTGCTGGGTAGTGTTCCTGGGTTTGATTATGAGGGCTGTAACAAAATGAAAACCTGACAGTGCAGTTTTGTTTCTGTCTTGCCCCCCGCCCCCCCCTTTCTTGCTCAAAACATTTTTTCTTGCTGTCATTTGCGGCAAGCAGAACAGAGAACCTGTCCTTGCTATAAAGCAGAGAAAGCTTTGCCCTGTTATAAAACAAGTTGTTGTGACATACCACACGGTTCCTCACATTACTGAGTAGTTCATTAGTCTGTCACTGTACAAGCATATTAAGTGACAAGCTAAAAATCACAAGACAGTACATTGGTCCATTAAAATTCATAAAGGATATCAAATATTCAAAGTAAGGGATGTAAAAGAAAGCCATTTGCTGTAAATACTAATACCTGTAGTTGCATGAACGTAATGAAGACGTGCCATGCACCGCCAAGCAGCGGACTGCTGCTGACGAACCTGCGGCTGCCTGGGAATCCCTGCAGTTATTTATTTCCAGAGAGCTGCTACCGTTTCAGCAAAAGGTCTCCTTCAAAACCTCCAGCCTGTCATGTGAACCTCTTCTCTTAAACAAACACCAGGGCTAATTTGTAATTGGAGGCAAGATCAATTAATTCCAAGTTCTCAGTGGCACTGAGTAACAAGACATGATGTTACTAATTTCTTGTGTCCGGGGCAAAAGTAGTGGACCTCTTGCTTAACATTTTGGAGGGCTTTTATTTTTTTTTCCTGTACTGCTTGCCCTGGAATATTTAAGTCATATGTCATAATATCCTCTAGTAATTCTTAACTTTCCTCATAACTTCAAATGCCTGTATTAACAAAGAGGAATTGAACTTCCCAAGTACAGGCAGGAGGCAAACTTTAAGGCTTTAAGGGCAGACCTTCTGAATAAAAGCTTCAGAGCCCCCATGACTTCATGAGCCCATCGAGCTATAAAGAGCTCACCTTTACGCTCCCAGTCCAGGTCCACCTGAGCTACTTTGATTTTGGCAGCCTTGTCCACCTGTTCGTTGTTTTGATGTTCCTCAGTGGCACGGCTTATGGGTATGTGAGCATCTACATGGCGTGCCTTTAGGGCTATATTTTCTACCCATGCAGCGATGTCCTGCCACAATGCAGCAGCCCAGGTGGGTTTGCCCCTGTGCTGCCAATTGTTCTTCTTCCTCTGCTGGAGCCACCCGCATAGGGCATTAGCCACCATCCAGCAGTCAGGGTAGAGGTAGAGTACTGACCATTTTTCTCGTTCAGCAATCTTTAGGGCTAATTGGGTTGCTTTCACTTCTGCAAACTGACTTGATTCACCTTCTCCTTCAGCAGCTTCAACGACTTGTCATGTGGGACTCCACACAGCGGCTTTCCATTTTTGACGGTTTCCCACCACATGACAGGATCCATCAGTAAATAAAGCATAATGCCTTTCATCTTCTGATAACTCATTATATGGTGGTGCCTCTTGGGCACGAACGACCTCCTTGGGCAACGCTCCAAAATCTCTGCCTTCTGGCCAGACCATGATCTCTTCCAGGATACCTGGACGGCTGAGTTTTCCCAGTCGGGCTCACTGAGTGATCAATGCTATCCACTTATTCCGTGTAGTGCTGGTTGCATGATGTGTAGATGGAATGTTT
>NW_010105538.1:0-7269 GCF_000699245.1 Pterocles gutturalis | reverse complement strand
ATGACTGTTGCTTGGCCATGTATGAGATGGGGTGAGCAGTGGAAAGGATACTCATTAGGACAGACAGGAACACTCAAGAAAAAGCACATTCAACTGTTGCTGAACGATTTGGAGAGTGCTCAGAGATGATTGTATATTGGAGAGTGAAGTGGACATTTCTCAAAGGAGTAGGAGGGGATGTCAAAATATGTGCATCTTTAAATAAGCTGGCATCCAGATTTCATTAACATTGTTTAAGGTTGTCCCAACAGGCCAACTCCCAGACTTTACTGAAGCTTGCTTATGTAATGACTGGGTTTTTTTCCTCTGCAGATTTTGTCCAGAGAAAGTAGGGAGCAGCTATCAGTGAGGTCCCAGTAGTGCTACAAGTATGGCCAGCACATATGAAAATAGGATGGCATTACTCATTAGAAGAAGTGGCAAAATCAGGCCTGTAGATATCACCACTGTTTTTCCACTTATACAGAGTATTGGTCATATGCCAATAGAAGAAGCTGCCAACTCAAACGTTTTAAGAAAGGAAACACTGTTTGAAGCCTGGCAAAAAATGTTTTCCTTCCCCTGAAATATGTGCTGAACATTATATATAAAAATGACTCAGAAGAAGTGTCTAGAGAAGACTCAGAAGAAGTATTTAGTGAGGTTTAACATTTTGCAATCATGTGGATGCATTTATTAACACTTTTCACACTTTATTCTTTAGTAGATGAGCATTGTAATTAATACTGTTTAGTTCAAAACAGTAATTAAACACTGAAAACAATAGATAATGCAATTGGATAAATCCATCAGAAGGGCAGTAGTATAACATTAAAATGCCAACACCGTTAAATCTTTGTTGGTTTAAAATTCCTTCGCTATTCTGCCACTTTCTTTGTTTCTTTATGCTACTGTTTTTTCTTGTGACTGAAAACATCAGATGACTACTGGCAGTGAATATGCAGCAATGCTGCCTCCCAGGATGTGTAGCTGCAGCCTCTAAGCCCAGTGCTACGGCAGCAGTCAGGATCCACGTGGCCGATTGTTTTGCAGACAGAATGGTGGCGTATTTATGTATCTCTGAACTTGTTTTTCAGGATCTGTGGCTGCCCGCGTATCATGAAGCTCACTGCTTAACAACAGAAATAGAGCACTTGTCAGGCAGAAGCAATGCGTCAGTGCAAAGTGGAATTTGCAAGACTAAAGTTTACACGAGGCAACAACAAAATCTACTGTGCCATTCTGTTAGGCAACAAAGGTAATTTGTTATGCAACATAATGAGGACTTGTGTGTGATAGATGGCAGTGGCTCTCGGTTACAGGGCGTTGACATCAACAAGCACATGCAGTGCACAGATATAAGAGAATTGCTATACATAGTAGAGAACTCAAAAGCTTTGTTGTTTTTATGTTGTTTTTTCCAACTTAAAAATCACAAAATAAACAAACACACTGGGACCAGTCCTGCAGTCCTTTATGGTCTGGGTAGGACCTTCATTGTTTCCTTTTGGGTTGGTCTGTGACTTAGACTTGACCGTCAGCCAAGGGGCCACAAGGTCAGGGCTCACCAGTGTCATGCATTTCATGTGGCTCTGACACATTTGGCCTGTCTCCAGCCAGCCCACAGAATGACACGGGAAGAGCGAGTGTAGAGGGAGAAGTAAGATACACTCATGATGCTGGTTAGCACTGCCCAGAAGTCCACGATGTCTAATCCCCCAGGCGCTGCTGCTGCTATTAGTGTGTGCACTCCTAAACCCTTCCTGTAGGGAGGCAATGGTCATTCACCTATTTTGCAGATAAACTGCTAGCAAGTGGGCTGTGTACAGAGCTGGGAGCAGAGCTGTGGCTTCTAAAGCAGCAAGGTTCATCTGCTTTGCTGCATCACCTTTCAAAACAAATCTACCTGCTGGGGTGATGGGGCCTCTTGTTTATGATGACTTAGGCTGCTCCCTGACTCCAGAGCTGGGGCTAGACCCAAAGATCCTGTTTGCTGACATTCCAGTGCTGTCTCACAAATGCTTGTGTAACTCACTGCTGGGTATATGTTCTTCTGGCCCACACTGGATGTTTCCTGTGTTGTTTGGCTGGAGGAGAGAGTCTGGGAGCAACCTCTTCCTGCGAGCTGCAATGGAGAGTGGGATTGAACTTCACTGGTAAGTTAATGCAGGAGAAATAAGGAATCAAGACTGTGCCGCACAGCGTGTAGAGTAGAGGGCTAAGCTGAAGTTGTGCTGGTAACCTTTGTCTGTGGGGTTGGTTCTGTTTCTTCAGCATCCATGTAACATTGTGCCTTACATGTGATACTCTGGAATAGTTGTAATCAAGCACACAGTTTTATTCCATGAGTGCTGTGTTAATGCTGAAGTTGCTTTTTGCCTCAAACCATAGTCAAGCCTGGTTGGCCAGACCATATGGAAGCTGCTTTTGTAGAAAACTCGCAGACCCCCATCCCTGGTGTGCTGTGCCTCAAGCATCGCTGTCAGTGGCAGGATGTTGCAGCTCTGACTGTGCCAGTGACTCAGCAAGGGCCTGATCTGTTTACTCAAACAGGAGCCCAGCTACTTAGCACAGTGATGACAGCGGGACAGTTACGGGTAAAACACTGAGTTAGCCACTACCTTGGTCAAGCTGCTTTACCTTTCGGTGACTTGGGTTACATAGGAGTATCACTGTGAACTTACTCTCCAAGCTTGAGAATTTAACCAAACAGGCTGAAATAGATAAAGAAAAGCTGTGAAATGAAAGCTGCTTTAGTGAGTTATGGTGTAATGGTGGGCATGACACTCAGACCAAGGTTTTCAAGCTAATATCTGACTGAGAAAAATTTTTATTTTGGTGCCTATACTTCATTTAGACATGTCAGGCACCTGCCATTCATCAGTGGCTTCCTCACATTGTAAGGTAGATGGGGTTGTCTGGCCCTGTTTTTCTTGTATACTTTTTAAAGCCTCTTGAACAATAGCGATGTAGTCTTGATGGAAATATTTTAGGAGCCACCATGATAGAAATACTGCAAGATTATAATTTTTTTTCTTTTTTTTTTTTTAATTTAAGCAAGGTTAATATAATTACCAACCAAAGTAATTAAATTCAAGTCTAACCAAATGAATATTGCATCATAAGAAGCAATAAGATTCCACACTGTGAGGATAAGAAGTGAACAAACCAACCTTGCCTTTCATGCATAAGATGCTATCTGGCATTTGCATGGATATTGTATACGTAATTAAAGCCATCCTTAATGTGTAATGCTGTTATTACAGCCCTTGCTATTTTGTAGCAGTTGGTAGACCTTGTAACGAATAAGTATAAAAATATTTCAGGGACTCTAGAAAGCATTACAGAGACTTTGCAGATGATGACTGTCTTAAAGTAAACCCCCCAATCATCCTTGCTTTTTCACAGGGAAACATCTTGTTAGCATCTGTCAGTATGAATGCCGTTTTGCATCAAGAAAACGCTGATTGTGGAACAGTCTGGGCACCGCGCGCAGAAAGCTCACAGGTGAGTAAGCCGGCCGGCTCTTTCTGCAGTGTAAGTGCAACGTGTTTTCACATTCACAGTGCTGCTTGGCTGAGCCGCAGGGTCATGCAGAGGTGAGCTGCTGTGCGAGACAGCCCCGCGCGAGCTGCCCTCCCAGAGGTACCGCGCTTGGCTGCGCAGCAGCACAGTTGTGCAGTGGTAGGCGATCCTGTGTCGGATGTGCCGGAGGGTTGTGTTTCCGCCTGAATGCAGCTACTTGCAAATGTTCTGCTACTTGGTGCCTCTGTGGCCCTGCTTTCAGGACCATTTCAAGGTCAAGGCTGTTAATGGGGCTGAGAGTGCAATGCTTCCTCTCGGGCTGCGAGGCCGGAGGTAGAGAGGTGATTATTTACAATACCCTTGTGCAGTACCTAGTGCACTGAAATGTAACTTTCCTTGGCACTTGCAGTCTGCCTAGGAGCCACATGGTTCACGTGCCTTTCATACATCTGCCAGCCCTGCTGCCTGTGCCCAAGGGTCTCCGAGTAGGCGGCTGGGCTACCTGAGCCTTGGGCTCTCACCCCAGTTACTTCTCACAGGGAACAGCTGGAGTGATTGATGTTGGGGGCTAAGGCCAGCTCCTGGGGCTTCCTGCAGCCAGCCCTTCCCTCTTGCAAAGACAGCAAGCGAGCTCTCACCTTCCAGCAGGGCCAGCACCCTGAAACACTTTGGGCAAACTTACCCATCCTTGAGGTCTTTCTGTCAGCAACTCTTTCTCCCTTGTTTATTCCTTTGTCTCCTGCCCCTGCAGCAGAGGATGCCCCACCACTTCCTCAGCCCTCCTTGCCCTGTTCTGTGACAGGAGTTGTGTATTCCCTTCCCAGCGCTGCTCGAGCCAGGCACAGCAAGATGAGGGAACAGCTCAGTGATGGTTAGCTGAATAAAGTATCACGTGTAGAACTGTACAGGACTCACACCCTTTCCACCAGCAGCTTACCAGGATATGAATGAGTATGATTGTTCAAAAACCAAGTTAAGAAGGATTTTCACATATAAGCGCTTGGACTGAGATTTGGTATGGTGGCAGATAGACCTGTGGAGTCCTGTGTTTCAGGCCTCTACATTACTGTCTTCAAGGTCCTTCTACTAGTGTCAGGCGCGTCTGGGTCGAGAGGTGGAATTTGTTCCTTGGCAGGAAGCTCACCATCTTATTGCTCTCTGTGTGGATGTGTTTTGTGTCAATGGTGCGTCTGTAGTGCTTTAAAGTCAGTGTTGTGCCAAACAGGCACCTAGATGAGCCTTGTCAAAATTCAGGAAATGTGTCCACAGCAGGATTTGATTTTATCAATTAGAAGAACCAAAAATGAATAGCTATTCCTTTAGTCTGCTTGCAACAGGCACTGCACCGGGTGAATGTCAGAGGCAGGATGAGTGGGACTGTCAAGGACTGACAGGTGACCAGCTGACTTCAGTTAACCAAAATGGTAGGTTTTATATTGTAATCTAAGCTGAGGTTCAAAGCAGGTGTGTTAGAGGTTTTTACTAAGTGCTAGGGCTCCATAAGTGCTGTTAGTAGAATGAAACTTGGAGTTAGGCACTTTGAAAGTCACAGCAGGTCAAGTATCTAATGAAAAATTAAAGAATGAAACTAGTGGGAACAAGAGAATTCCCACCAGAGCCATAACCTGGTCCCTGAAAGCAGCTGGCAGCCACTGCAGAGGCAGTCAGTGCGCTCTTCTCACAGCTGCCTGCATCTTCTCCTGAGACTGTGGCTTGCCGTAGTTTTGGTTTTGTTTGTTGTCAGCACAGGCGGATTTGAATATCGTCTGTGTAAAAACAGTTAAAATCTCAGGATCTGCCTCCGAGAGAGCTTTAGCTGTATTTTCAGAAGTGGTCATGCATGTTGCTGACAGCAAATTGTTCTCCACTGGCAGTGAAGTAATCTCAGAGCTTAGTCTTACTTTCACACCGCTTAGATATAGCGCAAGAAACACTTGGAAATCTGGTGTGTTCATCATACACAAAGATCACTGAAAGGGAAATGTTCGGGAGTAACGTGTCAGTTTTCCCCTGCATTTACCTACCCAGGACTTGTGCCTTCCAGAGGGGACTGCAAACCAAGCGGGCCCTGGGGAGCAGTGGGCAGCTCTGCCTCTCAGCCCCCAGCCTCCTGCCCGCTGCTCACAGTTTACTCCTAATGCTTCCTACAGGGCTGCTTACTGCCTGGAGATTGCTCCTGTGCTGCTGCTTTACGTGAATGATCCGTTTTGGCTGCCTTCTGCTTTCCCAGAGTGAAAGCAAAATGCTGAGTGCTCCCACTCTCCGTTCACACAGTGCCTCTGTGCCGGGGGAGTGAGCTCTCGGTGGGATTGCCAGACACTACTCTTAGCACATCTTCTGCTCTGGGGGTGTGTCCATGTGTGTGGATGATGCGGATGTTTCCTGGTTTTGGGTTTTCTTCTAAGATTCCAGATCTTTAAAGTTATGTTAATAAAAGAAAACGTCAACCCTAAAACCCACCAAAACCCAGATTGTAGTCCTTATAAAAATTAAAGAATTTAAATGAATAATGTATTCTAAAATATATTTTTTGCCCTAATGGTTGCATGAAAAGACTTAGAAATGAGATGCAGCTGTAACCTAATAGTTCAGGCAGAAATTAACTGATAATTAATATGAAAAAGTCATACTTTCAATTTGCATGATTTTTAAATGCCAAGTATTGGCAATATCATGTCTTTAATAGCTAAATTAAAGAGTACAATACTGCTTTTTCCTCCAAATAATGTTATAACAATATGTTAAAGTATGTTTAATACTGTTAGTTGATTAGAATTGGGCAAGCACAGACAAGCAAGAAATATGGAACGACACAAAGCTAATTCCTTGCAGACTTTACAGGACCATCAGGACATTCTCACTGCTTATCAGAAAATATGTAAATAGCTCCTGGCTCCCTTACTTGCTCAGATAGGAAGGAGAGATCTTTTTCTGTAAGCCTTCTTCCAGGAAACTCTCCTTCCTCAAGGTGTGTAATGAGAGAAAACAGTAAACAGAAAAAGCAAGAAAAATAAAATGCAACACTAGATAATGGCAAGAATACAAAGATCTGGGAAGTGGTGAGGGAGAGGCATGGATTGTCAGGATCTGAAGAATGCTAATGGTAGGTGACAACTATGTGAGATGAAACTGTGGCCAGGAGTATGGTAAGTTAAAGTGGGCAGACAAGCTGTCTGGAGGCTGAAAAATCCAACTATGCTGATGGACATTCAAAATAAGATTTCTTCACAGCAAGGGCAAGAAACTGAGCGAGTCAGACTTGTCTCTGCAGTAGCTTAGTTCTTATTTTTACTGTTTTAGGTGATGCTCAGGTGCCACAGCTGTGTTCAGTGCATGGGGAACAGCCTTACTTGGAGAGCATCATCCGGACAGGGATGGCTGATGGAGGGGGGGGAAGAAGTGAAGTGTTAGCCATGCTCTGTGGGAAGAAATTGGAGGTTTGGATTAAGGAACTGCCTTAGGGACACTCAGTGGAGAACTAGAGCCTGCAATGTCTTTGATGATGATTGTCCTCTGGGATTTTTAAGTTGACACATTAGCTCCCTTGGTGTAGGTGGAATTGCTCTGGTTCATACTGGGCTGTCAAAAGGAAGTGGAGTCCTTCCAGAGCATGGTTTAACCTACAGATGCCATAAAAGCTGGTGGTGAACTGCTGTCCAGTCAGTCATGGAGAGCTATACCTCACTCAAAATCTGCCCGCGGATTTACCCGCCCGGTGCCAAATCACCTTGAGCTGGAAACGTGCCTTTGCCCCGGGGCCGGGCT
>NW_010105537.1:71498-80708 GCF_000699245.1 Pterocles gutturalis | reverse complement strand
AAGGGAGATGCTCCATTCCCTTAATCATAATTTCAGTGCTAGACTTTCAGAACTGCCTGTTATTTGCATATCTGAAAAACGACATGGTTATGGTTTTGTGTGGGGGGTTTGTTTGGTAGCAGGGAGGGGCACAATGGCTCCTCCCTTAGCTTCCAGTCTGCTGCTGGCGGCAAGGGAGGGGTTACAGTGGTGACTCCTTTTTAAGTGACTCTTAACGATTCGCCCCCTCCCCCGGCTCCAAGCTTTGGTAACCAGGAGGGGGAGTGGGGGAAGGGTACCATCACCTAGCCTCTGTAAGGAACTGCTGGAAGTTTCCCAGCTTCAGGCTGGACCCACCCCAGGCCAGACTGTGAGGAGCCTCCCCTGAGGAGGAAGGAGCAGAGGACTGACTGCACCCCCCATTCCCTGCCCCCCTGTGCTGCTGGGGGGGAGAAGGTACAGAACAAAGCCTTTGGGCTTTGGGAAGAAGGGAGGGCTGGGGGAGAAGTGCCTTTTTAAGATGTGGTTTGTCTCTTTCAGTATCTTGCTTCTTGTTGTAAATAGTTAATACATTCAACTGGTTTTTTTTTGTTCTTCCCAAGTCGTGTGGGTTTCTTGCCCATGACCCTAAGTGGTGAGTGAAACCCTCCCTGTCCCTGCCTCAGCCCACCAGGTGTTCAGCAAAAACTGTCCTCGTGGCTTTATAAGCCACGACAAACATGATCTAAGGAATGATAATATGACATGAATGTACAGATGGATCCAGAAAAGACATTTTGGCTTAAAGAAGAGCCAAGAAATGTATGATATTGCAATATGTAAGGTAACACTAACTTTAGTGATACTATTCAAATTTAATGCTGTGCACATGGTTTTCTGGATCCGAGTCCCTAACTCAAACTGTTTTAATGTCAGACTAAAGCCTTAATTTCTTTACATCTGAAAAATGTCTGTAAACATTTTACACCAGAAACCATAACTTTCTGACCTTTGAGCTTGTTACATATCACGTTATTTCTTCAAAAAACCAAAACCAACCACAATTTCAATTTCAGCAGTTTTTTTTTTTTCTTTTTCCTTGCATCATCTCCAATTTGTCTATATCTGAACAAACAGATAAATTGGAGACAATGCAAAGAAAAGCAACAAAAATGACAGAGAGGTTTAGAAAACATGACCTGGGAGGAAATACTAAGTGGACTGAATTTATTTAATTTAGAGAAGGCTTCAAAGAGATATGTTGAGAGGTTGCAAGTAGAGAGAGAATAGGCTGGTTAATTGCTCTTCATGTCAATTAAGGATACAAAAAATGTTATGGACTATTTCACAGCATGGAAGATGTAGAAAAACTTTCTATCAGCTTGCTGATGTACATGAGAAGACACTCTTTTTAGAATCAGAGTACAGAAGTATATTCAGGGATATTCTGGTTTTTGCTTCTGAAGAAAGCTGGATTAAGATATTGCTGAGAAGCCCCAGCCTGACAATTCTGTGATTTCCCAAATGCTCTGTCCACAATCCCAGGAAGGAATTCTTTAATCTGTACTTATTCTTTCACCAGGATGTCTATTAGCTAGTGTTTCCATTTCCTCTTAGGAGCAGAAAAAGACTCCTTTCCTCTCAAGTGAGAAGTGTTTTTGTCCCCATTGAAGCTCATTTCTGAATGTAGTAGGGGGAAGGAAAGCCTAACAAGGATGACACCTTCTGATTTTACTCACTCACTGCTATAATATTTATTGTTTTTTTTTAAAAAAGCCTTCAGTATTGTAGGAAAGAAGAGGATATTTGCTTGTCAGCTGCAAACTTCTAATGTTTTACAAATGCTTTTAAGTTTGTCAGTACAGCACTGGAACAAGTACAGTTGTACCCTTTTTCAGGATGTCAAGTGCACAGATGAAGTGATTGGGGTCAGAGTGGAGATAAAACATTAGGGAGAGTCCAGACAGTCCAGCTTGCAAGTCCTCGATTCTAATCACCAACCATATTCCTGTAAAGTGTCTCCTTTTCAAAAATTTTATTTGAGAAGCAGACATTGGCCTTTAAAATCTTTACAGCTACTGAGAGTGGTTTTTTGCATCATGTATCATGGAAAAAGTCAAGCCCACATCTGCACAGTACATGTTAGCAGCTAGGTTAATTGTGATGATATAGGGCATGTTTCAAGGTTTATAAGACAGCTATGCTCTTGGAGATACTGTTTTCAAAATGCTCTAATGCTACCTCTTTGAAAGCAGCCTTTGGCTGCAGAGTGTTACTATTTAACAGGTTTAACATTGCTAAAAATTGAGATGCTGATGCCATTATTAAATTTCATCCTGCACACAAGCAAACAGTTTATCATAGTCTGTTCCCAGCAATTGTAATCCAATTTTTGTTATCTTACATTGTTTAAAAAGAGAGAGAAAGATACCATACATCAATCTGATAAAAATGTTTAAATAACTGGTGCTTTTTTGTGATTATGTCGGTTTTACAGCAGCATTATGGAAACACGACAGGGTAACTAAAATCTGATTATGTCTAAGTCCTTGCCCATTATGTGATTATTATGAACCATGACTTCTACCGGCACATTATGAATTACATGGTCATAATGCAAGGGATTTCCAATATAATTAACTGAGATTAGGAGCACTAGAGAAATCTGGGAATAATGATACAACTTTGAACAATCAGTTTTACTGTAAATGCTGCTGGCTCTGGCTTCCAGGAACCAGGAGGCTGGTGGATGTAACTGTGACCCACCTGCTGGGGTTTCCTGCACCTCCTTCTCTTCCCTCCCTTCCTGAAATGAATTGCAACCTTGCCAGAGTGTTAGGAAATCCCTCTTTTAGTTTTTACTTCTCATATTTTACTGATAAAACTTAAGGCGGGCTAAGATTTTCAGAAACTTTAAAGGTCTTTAGATACTGCCTTTTGGGGGGGCTCAGCCTGAAAATGGAAAGGGCTCTGCTTTTGAAAACAGAGAAATATCTGATTATTGAAGAACAGATCCATTTAAGACAACTCAAGTTAGAGCACTTAAAGGCAGCAAGTCATGAAAATCACAGATTAGTTTTGAAGATCATAGCCAAGGTTATTTCTTTACTATCTCCGGCAGGCAGGAAGTCTTTCTTTCCACAAAAAAACCCATCTCTTAGCTGCTGAAGAGAAAGCTGACTGTGTCCCAAGGGGGTTGCTCACTACTAGACTTGTCCTTTCTCATAGAGAAACAAAAGGTTTCCTACACAGATCCAGTGCCTATCTTCTGGCTTTAGAGAAAAAAGGGAAACAGGATGCATGATGGAAATGCTGTAGGGGAAAAAAAAGAGACTAAGCTGGACTTTCTGTTTAACCAGAGGATTAAACATTTCACCTGGTAGTGCATGGACAGCTGGGGTAGAGTGGGAGCTCCCCTGATTATTGAGATATCATTTGTCCCTGACAGAGATGGGATTAAAAAGAGGAGCTCCCCTCCACCGCCCCCCATTCTACGGGACTTAAATTTTCTCCACACATAAATACAGTTGAAGACTTAGAGAAAAATACCAACTCATCTGAGATTTTTTTTATTCAGTCCAGTGCTCCCCTTCTTCTATGATTTATTTATAGCTCTTAATTTCCAGATTTCATGTGAAACTATATGTCAGGATTTTTATTAAACTATACGCATCCCAGGTTTGTGCTCCTTGTTCCCTTTGACATTATTACACCCCATCAGTAAATTGACAGCCTTTCATTTACTTTTCTATGGTGATCGGACATCTTTAACCCCATACCTTCAGTGCTGCTGAGAACTGTTCCATTGCTGCTGCATAGTCCTGCTCCCTGTAGGAAATGTTGGCTTCTTGGAGGGTCATCTGAAGCTGTTCATCAATCTGGGGCAAAGTCCTGCCATTAGGTGTGCTTGGACCATCTGCATTTTCAGAGTCACGACTCGGTGACCGTGTGCTTGTAGACACCACAGGCTCAGCAAACTCAAAGGAAATGTCCTCCTCATCTGCGTAGACCAACTCATTTTCTATGTCGATTAGGTTTTCCAGAGGAATATGAGCTAGAGGTGTTGGGATGAGCAGATTGCCAGTCTCTGACGCTGTTTCTTCTTTTTTCACATCTAGTTTTTCATTGTTTTCCAATTTTCTTTTAAGGCTTGCTCTGTCTCCATCATTACTTCGTTTTTTCTTCTTTTTCCCTGCCATTTTTGTTCTCTCTGTTATATTTTCTGCTTCTCTATCCCCAAGGTGGTTTTTGACCTCTTGCAGTGCTTCTGGAATATCACTCAGTTTGTTTGCTGCTACATGTGACTTCTTACTATTACGCCTTTTCTGGGAGGTTTCATTCTTGCCACCCATGCTTGTGAGATTTTTCTGGAAGTAAATGCTGCTTTCTGATGCCATAACTTAAGCAAAGAAAGAGTCCTAGGAGAAAACGTAGAAAAGTTAAGGATACTCAAATGTTACCAAGCCAAAAAAACCATTCAAATGTTTTCTCCACTAGGCATATCGTAGGCACCTTTATGAGAGAAAACTCTTCCATAGTTAGTACATAGAATATCAGATTCACTGTAATTACTTTCCCTTTCCTGTGTAAG
The DNA here is from genome assembly GCF_000699245.1 of Pterocles gutturalis. Classification (NCBI taxonomy): domain Eukaryota; kingdom Metazoa; phylum Chordata; class Aves; order Pterocliformes; family Pteroclidae; genus Pterocles; species Pterocles gutturalis. The sequence continues at coordinate 76,159 of NW_010105537.1, read as the reverse complement.
TAACTGAAGAGTTTAAGGTATCTTAAATACTTTTGATAGCTCTCAATAACAGATGTTTGTTTATGGAAAATAATGTCACTGCGTCAGTCTTGTATCTGCCACGAGAAGGGAAAATCTAGCTTTTAATAAAAAGAAAAATGACTAAAACCCTGTGACTGATTTACTCGTCTTTGTATGTAGTTACAGGGTGCAAAAAGTCACTGTGGCCTGATTTTTTGAGAGCTGGTAAGCACAGTGCCAGGTCAGAGAGGGGTGTTAAAATCAGGCAAAGTGGATGTATTCCAGAGGACACAAGCTCCAAGTGGAGTCTGAGCATCAGCTGCCTTTGAGCAAAATTCTGATCCAGAATTAGGTTTCAAAGCCATTTCTTATTGAACGGTCCGCAAAGGACATGAGTGTTAGTACTAAGAAACAACCCTCCCCTAGTAGTTAACAGCTTAATTCTCAGTTCAGGGAACCGGTAGTGGGTTCAGACTGGTACAACAGGATTCGGAATCAAGTTCATGAGCCTCTTCTCAACTCTGGTTCCTGTACAATAGGAAAGGTGACTTGATCTGCATTGTAAACTCATAATTGTGCTCAGATCCAAAGGAAATGCTGATTTTCTTCTGCCTCTGCTGACTCCATAGTGAAAAGGTGGAAGGCACAGGTAATTTTCTTTTCAGTTTTTCCGTCAATTATGAAAAGTTTAATTGTAAATAGCTTTAACGATGGCTGTCTTTCAGAATGGTTTGTTAAGCATAAGCACTCAGCCTTTAACCTTGTGTTACTGTTCAACAGACCTCCATAACGTTTGGCACCAGCTAATGTACTTAACTACTTGTACAGATTGTACAATGCCAAGTTACATAATAAATGCATTTCTGTTCAGCCAGAAACAGATTTTAAACAATAGGCAACTTGTTGAGTTTTAGCAAGGGCCCTATGGTATGCGTTACGACGCTTGTAAAAGCTGCCAGAATGAGTCCTGGATGCTGGGGTACGGTGAACCTTTACTGTATAGGGCAATGGGCAGAAATTTATAGAAAGGGTTAATGGGAAAAGGCAAAGACATTTAAAGCCATATGAGAAACTAATACTGAATTTTAATGTAAATAGGGTTTTCAAATCTTTGTCATGTTCCCCCCCCCTCCCCTGGCTAAGCCGGGTTGCAGCCAGGACCTTCACCAGCCCTGAAGCAGGGAACTTGTTGATTTTGACATTTGTTCACAACCTCCAGGCTGAAAACTTTACTGTAGCAGAACTGCCTGTGGAGAAACTTGTTCCTCCTTCCACGACTGCAAGAGAAAGAGCGAGAGGTGAGGGGATAATTGCGTGATTTAAGGTAATTTCAGCAGACTTTTTTTCAGCAATGTGCTGAGCAATCACAACTCCTACTGAGTTCAATGGGGATGGAAAACCACTGGCCCTTCCCATATAGTGCTCCACACTTGTCAGAATAGAGCTCAAAGGAATTGTATTTATAGCGAGCTATTTTGAATGGCAGCAGTAAAGCAGCTGGAAAAGGCTAATGTACTTGCATCTGGCAGCAATTTTACCTGTTTGTAAGACATTCAATCCCTTTTTAAAACAAACCATAGCTTAGCCTAAAGATTGGAAGCTGCTTTTTTCAGTGCTGGCTTCAGCACTAGGTAATTTAGGAAATTATGATTTATCTGCACTGTGCAGCAGAGCAGAGATATTCCAGCCAGCCCCAGGGACAGCTGAGAGGATGAGTCTGCTGCTGTCTTGGTGTCATGTCACGCCAATGTAACTGTCATATATGGGACCTGTGGTGGACCTCCATGTGGCCCCACAGTATATGCTATACCATGTTCCTGGGGGGGCACACAGAACCTTCACAGCCTCTTGGATGGGCTGTTCACTGAAGGTCCTATAGAACTGTAAAATATGAGATTTAAGTGCCCATATCAGATACAAATTTGCTGGAATTTTCCTCTGAGCAGCCATATAGTACAAAGGAGCTCTCAAGGAAAATTAATAGACTCCTCACCAGAAATCTTACAAAAGGCAAAGCCCTACATCTGATGGGGCATTGATATCAGCCTGAATGGGAAATCGGCTGGACCAAACTGTTCACTGTGAGACTGTCTTAAGAAGTTTAAAATAATCTACCATGGAATGAAACAAAGCAGAGCACAAACTGTGAAATACAGACTCATAATGCTTTAATCACTTACAGATGTTTTTCTGGTGGACCAGCACCTGAAATGAACTTTGCTGTATCAAGTAGATTTATTCTGCTCCTATTGTATTTTTAGGTATTCAAGCTGATTAACATGACTTTGGGTTGTGCAGTGGAAGCACGTTATAACTCAGGCAGGCTCACTTTAATCACTGCCTCAATAAAAAAAACACTTCCAGGGAAAAGCTTTTAGAAAATCATTATCTTTGTCAGTTAAGTATTTTCCTGAGACTTTGGTTAAAATGTCTGGTTTTTATTTTGGAAGCATTTACTGTAAAATGCTTCTAATGAATCACTATGCAGGGGACTATAGATAGACAATTTAGAGCTATAGTCAGAAGGAAGCTGCTCTAAATTTGTGAGCTCTCAGGAATGATCTTCCTGATCAGTCATAAGCAAGTTCAGCTTTCAGCATATTTGAAGGTTAACTTTTTCCAGGAGACCTCTGTCCATGGCACTGCCAGCTACTACAGCTAAGTATTTTGTTGGGTCTATTGGAAAGGAAACCACGTCTTCATGTGGAGAGGCTCATATGAAAAAAATATAAATGCGAAAGGAACATAAGAGAATTTATCTTTTAAAATCTTCCCATTTTGTCTGTTGATTTCTCAATATATCTTAGAAAACCTTCTTGGAGAGAGTGGTCTGCCTACTAGATAACATAAACGTCCTTATGTGCATGATCTTATGAACCCTATTACTTATGCTTTTTGTTCTGTATCTAGTTTGATTCTGCTTTCAACACCTTCTCCTATTATCTCACATCAGATTAGAGGAGAACCTGCTGATAAATCACACTGGCACTTCAGCGGGCACCTAGATGTTAAATTCTTTGCCAGTTCTTTGATGAGCCCTTTTTTCTTCAGAATTTCAACTTTGATTTAATCAAAAAAACCCCTTTTGCCCTTACAATTGTGAAGTTAAACCTTTCCAAACACCAAAGGCTGCAGTGCTATCTTCCCGAATCTGCATATAGCAAGGCAGAACCACTGGGCTACATTCAGCACTGATTTAAATGGAGGAACAGGAGAGAGAAATTCCTTCCAGTAGTTCTCAGACAGGATTAAGCTGCCTTGGAACTGCATTGCCATTACCAGCTCTTTGGGGCATGAATTCTGTAGGGCTGTGTTTCAGGAAAAAGGTAAAACTTTCAGTAAAATGTTTCAGCAGACAGCACAAGTCGCTGTTTCTGAGGATCATAGTTGCTTTTAATAGCAGAAGCTGTGGAGGAAGAAGCAAATTCAAGGAGGGATTTCAGCCCATAGAGATCTCTGAACAAGAAGTCTAAGTTACAGCATCCTGGCTACCGAACAGCAGAGCACGGCTCCGGTTGGGGAACAAGCAGGGGTCCAGCTTGCTGATTGCCCGATGTTGGCCTGCTGGATCACACCCTGACATGGTTCAGAGGTCCAGGGGGATGGTGCGGCAGTTAGGAAGCAGAAAGGGGACTCAACAGTTATGTTTCATACTCTGAAGCAGGTTCCTTACACTGACCATCCAACAGCAGTTCAAGCAGCCCCATGCTCTGTCATTGAACATGCCCCATCAACACCTTGCTAAAACTCAGAGACAGATTAGGTATCAGGTCTGGAGACAGCAACAGTTCTCCCTCCCCTCATCCTAGTCCAAACTGGCAGAAGTTTCTGTTGTCAGTGCTTTATTTTCACTTCCTCTGCAGCATGCGGGATGCTGTCCCAGCAGCTCTAGTCATTAGTGGTCCATCTGTATGTTGTGCTCTCTGCAGTGAGCGTTCAATGCTGTACACTTTCTAGAGGATAACATCACATTTTTCAGCCAGCGCATGACTGTATCAGCAACACACAGGCATGTTGTGCACAGATACCCCACCTGCCTTTCAGTGAGCTCACTCGTGTACCGGCACCCTATACTATATAGTTGTGTCAGCCTGATACCCCAGCCAGGCTAACTCACCCTGCTAGAAGATACATATAATGGCAATAGTCATATTAATATACTACTTAGACTGTGATGGGACTTTTCCAGAAAGTTATAGGAACTGAAGTTTTTCATCTATAATAGTCTTTTTCTCCCAGAAGGACGTTTGAAATCACAGGGCAGTCATCTGTTACAGTTCATTTCAGTGCGAATGTTGGAACAGGCAAAACTGCATCCAAAACTATGGAGCAAGTATAAGAAAATTATACCACTGGTACTTGTACAAGGATTATCCCACTTCTTCAATGTCCTCTAGTACAGACAGAGAAATATAGTCCTGTAACAAAACACATCCAAAGCCCCACAACAGATAGGTCATTAGCTGCCCTCCTCTGTAATAATTTCACTTACATTGAATTCCAAATATCCTGATCCATCTCTGAGGCAAGGATGCTCCAGTTTTATCACTTAAAAATGAAGCAAGATTTATCGGTATTAGATTTACAGACAGACCTTCTGAATGAGCCTGTGCACCGACAACAGCTATGCAGAGATCTGAACTGGAGATTTTTCCAGTCCA
>NW_010105537.1:48017-71480 GCF_000699245.1 Pterocles gutturalis | reverse complement strand
TTTTAAGTACTTCCTTTACTGCTGAATACCACAAAGGCTCAGACAATCTATTGATGACGAAGGTCAGCACCTTCTTAGCAGCCCATAAAGTGAGTCTCTCACAATCAGGTTTCAGACTTTTTAAGATTCTAGCCATTTCTTTAGGCAATGAAGCAACCTAGTTCTTTCATCTTGCTATTTTTATTGTTTGAAAGCCTGAGTCACATCTGATCTTTTTTATTTTTAGTTTTCTTTTGGGAAAAAAAGAAAACCTTAATTGTATCTTTTTTTTGTTCAGTACTCTTATTTCTTTGTGATAGACATAAGTAATGGCTTATTCAGTGCAAAATCAGAACTCCTTACATTTTTCTTGCTGTGATAAGGGCACACTTGCCATTATTACAGCTGCATTGTCCACATTGCTGCAGTAAAGGTTTTGTCAGCACTTCCACTCTAAACACTATTTTCACTCACGTCTTTAACCTGTTTATAAAAATGATAATAATAAATTGGGATCTGGGTTGAAATTTGGCAAAGGTAATCGTGGTTTTTTTATAGTAGTTTGCAGGGATTTAACCGTATTATCCTAATTGCTCTTTGAGGCTGAAACTCACATATTAATTGTTTATGTGGTGCTGAGTACAACAAAACACTAATCTCATTAGGCTGTAGACATAAGAGAAATACTAAACTGTATTAATAATTGCTGTTAACAGCTATCAGATAGCTACTTCACTACCCACTCTTATGCAAAGACAGTAAGCTTGGGCTTACAGTTGTTCAAAGTAACACAACTCCACTTCCTTTTATTGTTCACAATAGCTTATGGAAGTTAACTAAGGTTGAAGGTAAATATGACAGAAACAGAATGTAAGAGACAAATCCTGGTTAAAATACTTAACGTGTCTTTAAGGATAATGTGCAAAAAGAAATAGGAAATACAATGAAAATAATCAAGAGAAGTTTTCACAAGGTATATTAATAATGCAGTTGTCTTTCCCTTCTTGATCAGTGTTTAAATGCAGGAAGGGAAGGACAGCATGAAGACCACTGTCAGGTGTTGGGAATCTGTCTTCTATGAAGTAGTTGGGCATTGACTGGGGAAAAAGGGAAGACAGATAAATCCCTCTTCCTGCTAAATTGGGATAGTCTTGAATAATAATAGGATCTGCTTCCTCTCCTTCCTGAGTCTCTTCTTCACTCTATGTTTTTTTTGTTTGTCTTATCTTTCCCTTCTTGAAGCAAGGATATAGACAGCCATGGTCCTGCAGAGCTAGCTTGAGTGATTTAAGAGGCTGTTTCTCGCAGCTGGTCAATACTACCCTTCTCTTTGACTGCTGCAGCTCTTACTGCATTTCCCTGCAAATTAAAACAGCTCAGGACAAACAGATTCAAAGAAGTGCTTGGGACCTGGGCTCATCCATTTCATTAGGCACTGAAGTAGGCTGGGAAGATTTGCCATGAGCTAGGAATACTCAACATGTCAGCCATGGGAGAGGGAAAAAAGAGAGGGGAATAGGCAGGGATGGGAATTTCTGCTCTTTATGTCTTCTCCCAGAAAAGCCCATCATATGCATTTATTTGGTTTGTTGGCTTAGACAAGACTGCATGCTTTGGCACATGGCTGCCAGTCTATAACCAGCATTAAGGCATTATTTTAAGCTTTAAGGTAGCATCTTAAAGGTTATAGTACTCATGGAAATGGGTGAGCCAATGTCACAAGGCTAAGAGAAAGCTCTTAATACTTTCTGTGTCTCTGGGGCTTCTTCCACTCCATGTATTCTTTAAAGTATTATTTTAAAACTTTAGATTATTGAGTATCACAGCAAAAGTTAACTGCCAACAGTTAAATACAAAATTAACTATTTATTGCTCTAGAGATGCACAAGGATTTTATTAACAAGTTGTTTGAATGAAATTAGAGCTGTAAAAGGACAGCAGGCTGACAACTACAGTTATAATTCAGAATCAATAAGGAACCAGAATCTCCTTAAGCAGGATATTTCAGGACAGTGAGGCAAAGCAAATACAGAAAAGAAACATTAGTGATCACAACCTGGAAGAAGGAGAAGGAAGATTCAGTACACAGGGAGGGCTCAGGATACATGATTGGTAACTAGTAACTAGTGAGGACGGAAAAATGAAGGGAGAGAAATTGAGGATGTTTTCTGCATATGTTTTTTAGGCACTGTGTAACTGTCTTCCCTACACTCCCTCCTAGTGAAATACTTCCTGTAAAAGTGTGGGAGAAAAATACCGAGAGACAAAAGAGATGGCAGGGAAAGCATTTCAGCACTGTGTAATGATGTCATCCTATTAGCACAAGCCCTGCATTGTCAATTAGGAAAAAAAAGGTCAAGGCTGAGTCTGACGGGGATGTGAAGCCTGGCCAGCCTTCCTCAATTGGATTCAGCAGCTCAGCACGGCGGGAGCAGAGAGGTTCATTTTCATAGCTAAAGGGCCACAGAGAGGAAAGAGGGAGAGAAAACGGAAATTTTTAAATGGTAAAGGTTTCTCCAGCAGGCTCCTGAAATGTGGAGTTGTGAGAACAAATAAATCCTCTGTGCGAGGAACAAGGATGTATGTGTGTGCCTAAGGTATAAACAGACCAGTGAGCTTAGGGTAATCCCTAAAATGAAAAAGGATGCAAAGATTGGTCCTACAACTGAGACGTTGTGCTGGAAAAGCTTGCGTGTGGTTTTTGTTTTGTTTTCTTTTTTTGGTTTTTTTTTTTTTTTTGGTACTGCGATATTTCCTAATACTATTGGGAAGACAAGAAAGCAATTTTTGAAGAGATTACAAAGCAAACGTCCAAGTGTCCTACTTGCTCTCATTCTGAAGGAGATGAAGAACTATTGATTTCCTGAAAAGATTGCTTTGAAATGGTGGGAGCTGAGTACTTCTAAGGAACGAGTGCAGAGGGGCAAAGTTTGGTTTCAGAGGGTTGCTGCAGCCTGTGCTGTGGGCTTGATTAGATCTGCCAACATGCTATTAAGAGGTCTGCATCCCAGAACTGCTCCGGGCAGCCCTGCCTCCAGGATGAGGCAGGAATTCAATGAGAGCTCACAGTAGAGAGAGCGAGCGAGCTCTTGCTTCACAAAATAATCACATTCCTGTGGGATCAGGCCCTAAGAGAGCCCAAATGTAAAGGAGACACTAGCAGACCTATAACAGCTCCCATTACCTATTGCGCGGTACACAAAACATATCAGCCATCAGACCCACAGCAAAGGAGGTGCCTTGACACCCTGCGTGGCACGGAGATCAAACTCGTAGCAATAGAGCTGTGGCTGAGGATACAGATCCTTTTATTGCTCTAGCTATACCAGACAAACAGGTTACCATGATCGAACCCACCCCTAGTTTCTGGTCACCCTCCTGGATGGGTGTCCCCTTACAGTCCCCTCAGTTCTGCTCGTTAACTTGTGTTAATCAAAAAGAGACCTGTTAGATGAGAGCTACCATTTTAGCTGAAGTGTCTGTTCACCAAAGGCAAAACTCCACCGCTACCTCTTGTCATGTTTTATTTGGTAAAATGTTAGCTGCAGCATCCAAGGTCATGATTAGAACCATCCCATTTGAACAAAGACAACTTTGGTAGCGATCCTTCCTTTTGGTTGCACTAACTATGTAACTAGAATGAAGCTGGGCTTCACAGAAACTTGGCAAATGAGCACTACAGCTTTGTAAGTCACCAGTTTTATTGGACACTTAGTAAAACATCTAGTGTTTTTCTTTGTGTGTCTAACTCTTCTCTAGGAGTAACACAAAAAACTCCCCAAATCAAAGTCAACTGAAAGGAGCAGCAGGGAGAAAAGGCAGGCATGAGAATGGGAAGAAGAAAAGGAAGGTGGCAAGTTGGGCTCTGAGGAACTAGGAAAAGGATTAAGAAGGCCATTATATCAAGATGTAAAGTGAATTTTAGTGGACTGAGGGGCCTGCTCCCTTATGAATGTCCTTCCATATTGCTCCACTTCCCCGTAGGGGGAATCTCCCTAGACAGATCTCATTAACTGGAATTCCCTTTTCTCATCTTTTGTTGTTGTGGCTTTTATTTCTTTGGTGGTGTTCTTTATGACTGTTGTATCTGATTTTCAATGTAAGAGCAATAAATGGAAGAAAAAGTGCAAAACCGGTAGAGTACAATCTAGGGTCAGGGAACAAGGGAGCAGACAGGGTGCTGGCAAGTCCCTCCTGCTCTTCTCATAATAAGGATGCTCTTGGAGCAGGGGTCCATGGAGACCGCAGACTAAGTGAGAAATGGGAAATATTAAAGACCGAGTCTAGATCTTGCACTGGTATAAACTAACACTGATCTGTCCCAAAGATTTTAGCAAGTGTGGAAAGATGGAAGCTGGCAATCCGTTTGACCATAAATGGGTTCCTATGCTCAGAAATTCATCTTTGCAAGGAAGACCAGGCAAAAAATATACCTCTGTACATCAGCAAAGAAAACTAAGTTCTCTTTTGCCAAGTTAGCTACCAAGTTGCTATGACCCCAGCAGTACAATTTGTCTTGAAGCTCCTGCTCAAGTGACCCTTAAAGGCAGCATTGAAATTCTTCTGCTTGGGTTATGGAGGCTAATAAAGAGTCTGATAACTAGTGGGAGGGCACTGAAGCATTCATGCATATGAAATCACATGCACATCTATAACCTGAGATTTTTCTGATGCCATGAAAAGAAATGCAGAACTCCTGATGCTTAATTCTTCAAAACTTTCAGAGCTGTTTCTAGACTCAGGTATCCCTGCAGGGAGTGGTGGCTAAACAAGATGTTTATAAAAACCCAAAGCAAACAAGGCAGAGAGGTTTCTTTCCAAAACAACATCTACCTGCACAAGCTGTCTTAACAATTACTGTTCACTGAAGGTAAGGGCTAACCTGAAACCTAGAGCTGGCTTTATTGAGTGGATTATATATACAGCAGTGAAAAAGCCAGGGTGCACAGGAGAAAAAAGAGGGAACAACTTTTCTGGTGGCAGTAAGACTTGTTGAAATAGCCAAAGCATCATCATCAGGGACTAATCTGGCTCAGAGTCTGCTTGATTAAAAATAAGAGACAATAATTTTCTTATGGGTCTGTAATGCAATTGAATATCTTGGTTTGTTATCTAATACTACTTTGTCATGCAGAATGATCTGTATGTTGAAAGCCCTGTTCAGGAATAAACTAATTAATTTTCATGGCAGGACCAGTCCTGTGGAGTGCTGTGCTTCTACAATGTAAGAAGAATTGAGGAAGCACAATAACTCACAGAGTGAGGCTGAATTTCCCATTAGATATATAATTAAATATTATGAGTCCCGCTGGGACGTAGAAATGTTAAGCAGAGGTATTAAATGAGTTAGCCATAGCTGTGTGTCGATGCCTTCTTGGCTCCTGATTCAGAGCACGAGGGTGGCGGCTGCCATTGACCCATCCTCTAGACTCCTCTTCATACCACCTCTATAGTGGCCTTATATTTATGATATACCTCCAAGGGATTTCATCTTAGATACAGTTTTTCTGTAGACAGAATGAGGCAAAATTCATGGGTCAGAATATAGGACAAAGCATTTCAACAGTTTTTCTAGCCATCTCCTTATTTTACTAGCTGCTTTAGCAAATACTCAAGTTATGCTTATTCCATTTCTCACAGTGTGGAATGATGAACTTTAACTATTCCTGGGCAAAAAAAAAAAGCCTGGGAGGAAAGAAAAAGAGAAAGGTGGAAAGATAAAAAACTTAAATGACACCAGGTGAAGTACAGATCAGTAATTTGGGGATTGCGTTAATTAAAGAGATATTTTAATACTTTTCAAAGGCATCATTACAAACCTAGAAAATCTAGTGTTAAGGTTTCTGGTGGTTTTTTACCCCGTATATTACAACGATCCATTTCACCCTAATTGCGTTGTGATTTGACATGCAATGGTTTCATAGTGGCAGCTGAAGCAAATCCAGTAACAACTGAGAGCTAAAGCATGCACAGCTGAGAGCTCCTGACAGGCAGAGCTTCAATTCAGCAACTTTGTACAAGCAATAGAGTTGTAACATAAAAGTTAGCAGGAAAGAAAAGGTTGTGAAAAAGGACTGGCTGTAATAGCTCAGATTAACATTCAAGGCAGTTCTTTGACAGCTTTCAGTTTCTTAATATGGCTTCTGGTTTTAATTTCTTCTTTTAGCTTGATGTCTTAATTTTTCAGTGAAGAAGTTGCCTTTTGTGCAATTATTTTAATCTCTGTGAATCTTTATTACCTCCACTGCATTATTTTTGTCAATGTGAATTTTCACCTTGAGTGCTACAAGAACAGTAGAGAAATTTTTCTTCCTTCCCTTGATGAATAGAAAGGCACTTGGCACAAGTTCTATAGGTACAAATTCCCCATTCTTGATGTGTGAGCCAACCTGGTCTTTGACCTGCTTGTATGTAGCGATAAAAATTTGTAAGGGTACGGACAACCCAGGAAAATCCAGTGGCAGTTGTGAGCCACTGAAAAAAAAACCCCCAAAAATCTGATCCAGCAGTTCATTCTAACATGTTTTTCTTCATTTTATTAAATGTCTGGTTGGTTCTTGCCTTTATTTCCTATAAACTACACTGGGACTGGAGCCAATGCTGTCACAGACTAATGCTGATTCTGTAGCCCATGCTTTCGTAACCTTTAAGTTATGCTACTCTAATGTTTTATTTTATGACCTTCCTGAGAAAATTCTGCAAAGCTCCAATGGATGCAAGATATTGCAATCTGAATATTAACTCTCAATAAGGTGACCGAACATGTTACATCAGTTGCAAGAGAACAATATCAGTTCCTTTTATCCAGTTGATTTTGCTAGGAGTTACTGGTACTGTTTGATACGGCTGCACCTGGGATGCAAACATCATGTTACAAATCTTGCCCCTAGTGGAGATCTTTCAAAGTGTTCTCTTAGCTCTGAAATTTAAAGAGGAGCAGGGGTTTACAATTGCTTTTGTGTCCTGAGTACAGGTCACTTTTGGCCAGTAACTGAATCTGTTGAATTGACAAGCTGTTGTACATTCAGATTTGGGAAGTGAATGATGATGCTCCACTTCTTTGTATCATCTGTTATTGTACATCTCCTTGGGAACTATTCTTCTGAAGGTCTTACAAGGTGGCTATGAAAGACTGAGTGATGTGATTTATTCATGTTGGTTTTAAACTATGTGTAAAGCTTTGTTTCAAAATGATTTGAAATTGTTTTTACCTAGTATCAACCTTTCCATGAAAGAACCAACAAGATCCAAGGTGTTAGTTATACTCCCCAGGCTTGAGGGTTAGGAAATGGGCTGAGGACGGTTGCAAATCCCTTTGGGATTATCAGAATTTGGGATTATCAAAATCTGGGTTGACCCAAGGCCCAGCACTCTGCTGCTGCAAATTCTTTCCTGTCATCCTCTCGATGTAATGCAAAAGGAAGCATAAGGGTGGGTGCTGGACTTGCACCTTCCTCCGGACCTGCCTGCAAGCCACATGGCACTTGGCAGACAAACATTTTGAGGTGGCAGCCCACAAGTTGATCAGCTCCTGCCCGGGGGCATAAATGTCTTTTTAAATACCAGAAGTGCATAGATGCTCTTGTACTCCTGGATACCTAACTGTGAAGTGTCTTTCCTCCTTTTTGATGCTGTGTTTTCTTGACTCTTACTGTCTTAATGTTGACCAACCCTGAACTGCTCATTTTGGAAAAAACCAGCATTTGCTGCTGTCAGAGCAGCTCTGCTTTGCAGAAGACAGTAAATTCCAGGGTTTTCATTTGTGAGGCTAGGTAAAGCCATTAAAGCTTTAACCCTCAGTTATTCCCAGCAAGGCATCATTTCAGAGAATGCTGGAATTAAGCTAATAAATAAGTAGTGGAAAAACTAAAAAACCACAACAGAAAGCTAAAGCCTTTGAGCAGGGCCTGTTTGTGTCTTGGCTTCTGTGAATTCTTGCTGCAGCTGCTCTAGCAGCTGCATTATTTTCGACATCAATCTGAGCGATGCTCTGTAATAGCCTCGTTACAGAGGGACTAAAGAGCTAACAGAATCCTAACATCTTCAGACTTTTTATAAAATTTACATTCCGAAATACCATATTTAAGTTATTTTTCAATGTTTGAATTTAAATGGGCACAATTAGAGTTGATTTTTATTTTGTTTTTCAACGGGTAGTTACTACATCGAGACAGTATTTCTCGTGGTCACGGTCCTGCAAACACACACATGCAGCATCTTAATTTTATAGGAGTGAGTAGTCTCGCAGAGTTGCATTACATCAGAGATGCCAAGGAGTAGTTACAGAGCTGGGGCTTCCGTTTATAATGAAGAAATGTGGAACCCAGCAAAACATTTGACATTGACTGCATGTTCTTTCAAAACAGCAATGACCGGTGGAGCTTCCTCACTGATGGCCTTACCATTTCAATCAGTTGGAAAAAACCCCAATGACTTTGTCAGAGCAAAGCTAAACCAATGCAAAACCCTTCAAAGCACTCACTTTTACATGTTTCGGGAGATAGTCCACAAAAGTTTGTCATTGGTCACATCTGAACACTACTACGACAGTATTTTATCTATATTTCCTCAATAGTTTTACAAGCTTAGCTATGGATATCCTGGCGATACCACCAACTTGCACAGACATAACTAATGACCGTTTAAGGATGAAAATAATTCATTTATTGGTTCTAATGTAATTCATTACAGTATTATAATTCCTGAAAACAGTGCCAGTACAGAATGAGCAGCATGGGCACCCTGCAATACAGCAGACCTCATCTTACTTAGCAGGCTGCTTACAATTCGGCTTCTGGAAGGTATGCAATTAGATGACAGTCTTAATGTTATTTTAAAATAATTTCTCTAACCCTGATGGCTGCAAGAAAAAGCTTGGAAATATAAGTCAAGTATCATTTAAAGGCCCAGGAAATAAAAGGAAAGAAATCAAAGAATGTATTTGTAAAAAAACCCAAAAAAACCAAACCACAAACCATTTTTATCTAGTTAGATGTTCCTGGTTACCTGCCTGAGGATATTTAGTGTTTAAGGTTAGCAGTATTGAATGACAGAAGGAGGTTTTTATTGATTAGGTACTGTAACAAGAACAACTTTTTTTTTTTTTTTTTTAAATTCTAATTATACTTTACATGCGTCTTTCTGGTAAGTGTGGGCAGATCTTGTGATTCCTGTGCTGCGTGGATCAACTTACTAATATTTGTGAAACACAGAGGAATTGAAATGATGAACATCCTATAAATAAATAAATGTATCTCCTTTCGTTAGCTCAGGAAAGTTCTGTTTTGTTTCAAGAAGTGATTACTGAAAATGCTTTACCATGTATTTTATCAGCAAACAAGATGACATTAAGTGGCAATACGTTAAAATTAGTTGCCTTCCATTCTTTCAACTTTACTGGAAAAAAGTTACATTTTCTTTTCAGATTGCATTTTCCCAAGTATAAAACAGATGCATTTGGATAAATAGATTTGGAACATATTATTAAATTAAATGAAGAAAAGGAAACATAATGGAATAAAAACCAAGTATTTGAAAAAAAAATCTTTTCACAGGCCTGGAGTGGAAATCTAATGTTCCTTCTCTACTTTATCCTGATATGAGGATGACAGGTATTCTATCATCTTCCAAAGTACCATCTGAGATGCCACTTCTGATCTGAACAAGAATGGCTGTCCATTCATGGAGAACCAATTTCCAAATCCAGTTAAACATATTAAATCTATTTCTACATTGAGCACACTGTTTGTGCTTAGTGCCTTTATTACTATTATTACAATAAAATTAAATGGTGTCATCTGAGATCAGGTTCCTCTTGTACGCCTACACATTCGTTGTAAAAGATGTTTTTAAATAGACCAAGCAGAGGACAGAAGTATCCTTCATGGTTTGGAGATAAGGCACAGAGAGATTAATCCTACTCAGAGACATAGAGGAGCCCCATGGCAAATCAGCTTCTCACTTTTAGGGTTCCTGCAGTTGCCTTCTCTAGGTCCTATTAAAAAATGGTGCTGAGCCAGCTCAGCACAATTGCCCTTGATGGGGGGCTCTGGAGGAACCTCCCTGTTGGGGATGTGCCTGGGAAGTGAAGCACTGGCTCAGCCCAAGCCCTGGAGCTTGCTGGAGCCCAGAGCAGGAGCACACCAGGGGATGGCATGGCTTGGGTAGGAACCTGCATGGCTGTCCCTGATGCCATGGGGGTAAGTAGGTCCTCAAGGCTTTACAGCATGCCCTAGCTTCTTAATTCCAGCTCAGGTTTTCCTCACTTCCTTGTGAATACTTTCTGCCCAATATTTTGAAAGTGGAAGAAACGGAACCTGCTGGAAGGTGTCGTACTTGGATGTAATGGGAAATCCATATACCCACAACCTTTCTACTGCCACTTGCATCTCGGACCATTGAGTGTAAGCAGAGGTTTCTTCCCAGCTTGGACCAGTGGATGAAGTATTTTCATGCTCATCAGACCTGAACTCCACTGATATATGTGATTTAAAAAAAAAGCTCTAAAATAGGTTTAGAAAATGGTTTTAAGGAAGTTCCTTATTAATTTGTCAAGAGACTAAATTGCTGAACACACTTAGAGCAATTTGTTAATCTTACTTGCTAAAGAAATTCTGCAAATGCATTTAGAAAATGCAGTAAAATATGAAATCTCTGCTGCTTCTAACCCAGACAAATAAACCCTGTAACTGCAGGCCACGAAACAGAGCTGATGGAGGAAGACACACTGGAGTTATGTTCACAGCTTGGAACATTGCAAGGGTTCAACAAGCATTTCAAAACAGAGTAGAAAATGGCATAAAGTGTACAGACATCAGTCCCATCCCAATGCAAAGCTATCCTCCTAGGCACCAGGGACTAAAGAATCCCATGACCAGAGGGAAACAAGTGAATAAGTAACAAAAAGCAAACCCAACACAATTAGTCAGGTAACTAAGATACAAAATCTCAAAACAGAACAAATGTGCCATATTGCTAAAAAAAGTTGTTTTGCAGATAAATGAATAAATTTACTCTCAAGCCAGGCTTTGCTTTTTTTTTTTTTTTTTTTTTTTTTTTTTTTTTTTTTAAGTAGCTTCAGCCCTGTTGCTTCCTCTGCACATTTGCTTCCCTAGGTGCCACTTAGATATGAGATCTAAATTTTCCTACTTTAGGTATGCAGTTGAGGTGAAATGTAGACAAATGAATCATTGCATCCTATCCACACTTACTGAAAAAAGTGCAGAGCAGAGAAAAGCAACTGTGGGGAAAAGTGCAGCAGGGCTAAACAAAAGGGGGAAAGAAATGCAGTGGAAATGCCTAGGGATTCAGTAAGAGGGGTGAAACACTGAAGATCTGAGAGGGGAATAGAGGAATAAGGGAAGATGACAGAGGTGTAAAACATTTAGTTAGATGATTAGAACTAATGAAACCAAGTTTCCTGGGCCTTTGTAGCTGGGCTCTCTGGTGTCTAACAGTGTGCAAGCTCTGATTGAGGCTTTCCCTGTGGTTGGAGTATTCACAGTGTCTCTCCCTCATGTGAATTTTCCTAGTGTCTGTTTAGGGGGTTGTTGATGATGCAGTAATTTGGAGATAGGATCCAGGGAGATCCAGATAAACAATAATTAAGACTTTTTCCTCCAAAGGAAAAAAAACCAAAAACCTGCAGTCAGAATGAAATGGCACTGGAAGGAAGACAGAAAATGGAACAACAGTGACATAAAAAAGGAGAAAGCCCTTCTCCGCCTAAATCTTCAAGGCTGATTTTTTTTTAAACTTAAATGACTAATGGGAGAGGGAAAAAAAAAAAACGTGGGTAGAGAAAGACTGGAGAGTGGTTGAGACAAATGCCTAAAAAGCTCCATATTGCCAGATGAGATCCCTGAGTAGAGATGGTTGAGCTGTAAAGAGGTTGGTTTTATGTGTTAGAAAGAGACAAGGCATTTTGGGTAAGTGGGAGAGGAGATGATTGGAAGAAACCCATTGCGGTCTCTGGAAAGTGCCAAGGCTGGACTCTAAATTTGGGTGAGAAAAAAGAACACGAAAAGCTGCTCCCTCATTAGTCCGCACCCTATTAAGCATGAAGGTAAGAGAGGAGGAGAGGTGGGTTTCCTCTGTGATGGTCTGGAGCCCTCCCTTCCCTCACAGGACCGAAGCTACAGCCAGCTCAGGAAAAGCAAATTATTAACGCCCTGTTACTCCTCAACAGGAAATGTTCCCAATGTGACAACCCAGGTCCTACCTGGACTCCTTCTGTGTATGGCATGGAGACAGGCATCTTTGCATCTTACTAGCTGGGTCTCTGGCTGCTGTTTGCAGCTGCAGTGACAGTTGGAGTGTGGCGGCAGTTGGAAAGACAACATTCCGGGTGTTGTTGGAGACCCACCCCACCGTCCGGTATCCCTAACTGCCATCCCTGCATCTTGACCACCCTGTGTCCCCCTGCACCCCTGGTGATCCCCACATCCTTACCACCCAATGTCCCCAGCATCTCCCCTCATCCCCAGCCAACATGGTCACCACGCTGCCTGCCCCTAACCCTCCTCCTGCATGGCGAGCCCCCAGGGCTTGGCCACGACTCAGTGGCTAAAAACAAAGGTGGCAAATTTGTGCTGTAGATGAGTCCTCCCAGGCTAAGTGGCAAGTCCAGGCCACATAACTTGCAATATTTATGATGGGTGATGGCTCTATAGGGGTAACATATTTGAAGCTTGTTATAAACTTTGTTGAGGTTACTACTTCCTAGTTGCTAATCAAGATCTGATCAATTTTTTTAAACCATTTTAACAGTGCGCACCTCAGTATAACAGAAATGTGAAACAAAAAAAGAAGCAAGAATTACAGAAGGTGAAGTAATCAGCAGGCTTATTATAGACACTGTCAGGTTGCTCAAGTCCCCTGATTTAAGTTAAAAAAGAAAAAAAAAGTGCTAGTGCAGATGGATTGTTCATAAGATGTATTCAAAGCTGCTAGTCCAAACAGCATAATTTTTAAGGCTAAGCATTCCCTATACAGCAATGTTTGAACCAAATGCTTTTTATGGATGCGATTAGTTCGTATAGTTGTGTGATTATGCACATGGGATCTGATTCATAGGATTGCTTCTTTCTTCCTTGACAAAGGATAGATGTAAGAAAATGCCTAAAAAGGTTTGTGCTGGTTAAAAATATTCATGAAAAGTAAAAGTTCAGGTTTAGAAAAGCCACATAAGGGGAAAAAAATGGAATTTCTAGATCTTTTGAAATTTCTACTGCGCAAAGAGTCATAGTGTTTAAGGCTCATAAAATAGATTAAGAGTCTGGTGACATACAAGAGTGGATTTTTTTTCTCTGCTCTCTGTTTGGCTATATATCAATAGCTCTTCTACGCAGAACAAGTCTTGCTGACTACATCAAAGATTCCTTACCAGGAGCAGACCTTAAAAATAAAAAGTAGGCCTACTTCAAAAATGTTCTTCAGGTGTTTTTAGTGGACATTTTGCTTCTTCACTAAAAATACTCACCCCCCCCAAAATATCTTTTTTGGCTGAAAAATAAACAAGAAAATGAAGTAGTTGTGTTTGATTAAAATGCGATTGATCTGAGAAGCAGGCTGAGTTGGTCTCTGTGATATATAGCCCAAGCAGGGAGTGCAAATTAAATAGAGGGACATGCAGTGTTGAGACCTTTCAGGAGACACTGAAACATAATTCTCAAATCAAAATGCTCTGCTTTTCATCTCCAAAATGACTTGTCTTAAATACTTCCATGAAAAATTGCAGGTAGCCACAGGCAGGCAAGAGAAGGCTGTGGAGAGCAGCTGGGACAAACGGCAAGGCGTTGGCTTCCAGCACGGGCAGCCTTGGGATGGGAGCAGTCACGGCCCTTGGCGAGATGACTCAGTCACATTGCTGCCACGTCCCTATGAGAGCAGGAGAGAAAATAAGCATTGGTGTCACATATTCTTGCAGAAGCTTTCCGGTCAAAAGCTGGGCTGTTACATTATTTATTGAGAGTATGTTTTTTTTAGTTCTAGGATGACTACATGGCTCTTCCACCTTTGAAGAGATGCAACACGGCATTCATGTGTTCAGACAAATCCTAAAGGGCCACGGGGCAAGTTAGGGCTTTGGGAACTGGAGAGAAGATGTACTGGACAGGGACGGTCACAGATATTTCCTACCAATCTGTTTGTTCAATTTTCATTTATAACTTGAAATTTCCCATTGCTAACTTTTTCTAAGTGATTTCCATGCAGGTACTTGTTAGATTCAGGTCATACACTAATGGCAGATTTGTCTGGACTAGGAGCTATCTGTCAGAGGCTTAGTGTTAGGATATTTATTGGAGGTAAATCCCCTCTCCTATCAAGATTAAAGAACATGAGCAGAGGCTCATACTCAAGACACCATGGAGTTACGCAGCTCCTGTTAAATCCATAGGGAGGCAGTTATGTTTCTGGTAGCTGTGCCCTTCATAAAGCTTAGGCTTTTGCGTTATTGGTAGATTTGCGTGTTCCCATACCCAATAACTCTGAGTAAGTGCCATATTTAGAGCATCTATCATTAGCATTAAGAAAAGGTTTCTGCCATGGTGCGGTGATGGAGAACATTTTGTGACACCCCGGAATTGAATCCCCCTATTCTGAACATACCCTCTGGTTTTGGATACCCCTGCGCTTGCTTCCTGCAAAACACATTAATTTTGGTGGCATAGTGGTTTTAGTGCCTTTAACTGCCTACGTCATTCCCAAGAAAAGACAAAGCTGTGATATATTGGCACATTAGTCTAAAAAGAAGGAGAATGCAGGACTGAGGTGAAAATTAGGAGTATCGCTAACCCCCGTGGCCAGTGCTGGGGAAAGAGAAGCCCAAAGAGAAAACAGCAACTTCTGTCTCTGCAACTTCTTAAAAATAATGATAAAAAAGACCAACAGAATGTTGGAGGAATTTAGTCCTTAATGCAGCTGGGCTCTGGCTCCTCCCCTCCCTGCTATTTTTGAACAAACTGCTTTTCATATTACATAGACATTAATGTTTGGGTACTATTCATGCTCCGTAACTGCTTTTCATAAATGTTTTAATGGGTCCAGGCCCAATTTCACTGAGGTCAACCAGAAGATTCCAGATAAATCCTTCCTTCCCCTCCTCGCATTAGTATGCAGCTTGTAAGAGGGCTGACACCGGTCTGTGCTTTTACCTTAAAATAATCCACAAGACGATTTTCCTGTGGGAAGAACTATCACTATATAATTTGTGGGTGGTACAAGGGATGTTACCCAGGTAAAAACACTTATCTTTAATTTAGGGCCCAATTCTCAGACACGCTGAACACAATTCTACCTGCGGTTAAATATAGGCTTTAGTGGTCAATACCTCTGAAAACCAAACCCATAATTTTCAAAATATCTCATTTTGTCTCAGGCTTGTATTGTCCAGAATTAGGCTTCAAGTTGTTTGGAAGTGTGTTTCAATGTGTTCTTTCTGCAAATATCACAGCAAAATGAAGTGGTATATTACAACTAAATACGTTCTGTTTTATTTATGTCTTAAGTTCATGCCTGTGAGTATCTGACTGTAAGAAAATTCATTTTTAAATGGACCTCAAACTTTAAATAACTAAAAGCATCTTTCTTCAAAACAAGAATATAGTAGGTCTTTGGTCTGATATGCCATAAAAGAATGGAGGATGAGCTGTAAAATACCTTGGGAAATACTGACTTTTTTGTTTGTTCATATTATGGATGGCTAACTGGCTGAATACTACTACGGTTTAGTGCAGAAACCCGAGTTCAAATTTCCGTTGTGCCTCTGAACTTCCAATAGAGTCTACTGGATAAGGCCCTAAGCCTTTGTGCTACACATGCGCAAGTCTCTGAACCCCAAAGGTCTAGCTTTAATCATAACTGCTTTGAGAACACTCCCTCAGTGCTCTTTAAATGCAATTTTTATAAGTACTTTTTGGCTTACTTTAACTGCAAAGTTTCACGTTTGTCTAGGATGTTTTAAGAAATCAGAAATGATTTCTAGTGTTTGAAACCAAGCTTGAAATTGTGCTGAAGACACAGTTCTTGCAGAAAGACTTTTCAGCTGAATTAATTACAATACAATCAAGCTGTGGCATGTGGGCCAAGAAACACCTGGTGATAACCTTGGCTGATCTTACTGTAGATTGCATTCATGAGTCTGCATAGTTTTTTGGACACATTGATATAGCCATTATGCCCTTTTTCAGTTTATGTAGTTGTGATGGCTTTGGCCATCTTGACAAAAAAAAAATCCCACACTTAGGTCAAGGACTCAGTAACGGTTAGCTTTCAGTGAGAAATTACTTGCGGACTCATTATATGTTTATTGTCTAAGTCTCCTTGTAATAGGAAATCTGTTTTGTACATTAGCAATGTACATCATTAGCTTTGTATATTCCAACTGGAACTATTAGCAACACATCTTTCTCCAAGAAGAGAACTTGAAACAATTCAACAAAAGGAATAAGAAATCAAGCTGTGCTATTCTTTTCATTGTCTTCTAGTTTTATTATCTGTGAATGCATATATGTACTGACAAAATTTAATGGCTAAATATCTTCAAGGTAATTTTAGCTTTTTAAAAGCAAATAGAAAATCATCACTCTGTGAAGCTGAAC
The DNA here is from genome assembly GCF_000699245.1 of Pterocles gutturalis. Classification (NCBI taxonomy): domain Eukaryota; kingdom Metazoa; phylum Chordata; class Aves; order Pterocliformes; family Pteroclidae; genus Pterocles; species Pterocles gutturalis. The sequence continues at coordinate 54,900 of NW_010105537.1, read as the reverse complement.
CAACCATACAGCACTGGGAAAAAATCCCCATATACCCAATACATAGCTATACCACCTTTTTTATTGTCAGCTGCCCTGTGCGCAAGCAAAATGTCCCCCCTACAGTCTGGTTGCGTTCTCTGTCCACTCTGATGAGGAGTAAAGGATGGACAAAGATGCAGGGCAAATGAAAGCCAAGGTGCTTTAGATGTTGATGCCTTCTGAGTACCACAGTACTTCTGGTTTTTTAAATTTTAGAAACATAGCTCTCAGATTGTCTGAAAATTGAAAACAAAGAGTAATCATGTACATAAACATACTAAATCCCATTAAATCCTGACACTTGCTGGAAGAAATATTTTCAGTTGATACAGCCTCCCAGACAATAAGGGACAGCTTCATCATGCTCCTCTTTTTTTCTGAAGCTGGACCCTTGCACCCACTTCTCCTGAAGCATGAAACCACCCTGACTTGGGCAGATTCCAGCAGCAGCATCACCCGGCACTTTACAAAGGAGGAATTCTGTGAAATGGGTACATCTGGGACATATCTCCGATCTCTCCGTTTTCTTGTGCATGGCAGGTTTACAAGACAGTGAAGATATTTCGCAGTGGTAGGAGCCCAGCTTTGTCCTCCCCATGACAGCTTCATCCCAGGACTCTTCTGCACAAGTCAGGGCAGAATTTATTCCCTGTGTGTGTGGTTTTACAGCTTACCTGCTGCACTTCTCGTTCTTCCCTGGCACAAAAACCAACAGCTGGGGGTCTACAGAGGCACCAATTTGTATGGAATAGGTTCTAAAAGACTAGAAAAAATATTACTACCTGTTTGCAATAGGTGGCACACATTCTTTGTGCTTTCTAGACACAAATGGAAGGGGAGTGATCTTGCCTTTCTATAGAAAATATGTACAAATATTGTCTCTTCTGCCAAAGAATTATTTTTTCTTGAATCTTCAAGACTTAAATTTCTGTATACCCAGATTTATGATGCTCTGCCACTGTATTTATTGTAAATTGTGAAGGTTTTGCTTAGTTGCAGGCAGCTACAGGGTTTTAACAATCCATAGAATTTGCTCACTGAAGTACTGTTTAAATAAGGAATATAAAATCCTTTTGACCTTCATGATATCCACAAATATAGCACACTTGTTTTACATTAGATTTTAGAGATACCCAGGGCATATACATTTTAAATTATGCAGTCAGTCCAAGAGAAAACTGGTTTATCTGATACATCTGATATATCCAGATGTGTATTAAGCATTTCCTGAACCTATAAAGAAATATTCCTATTGTACTTAATAGATGTGGGCCTGATTCTCTGACTTTCACTGGTGTGATTTAATTGACTACCACAGAACTACAGCTGCACCATGTCTATGAAAATGATAAAGCCAGCACTTTTGTTGATCACAGTATGTAGCCTAGAGATACGACGGAGACTTTACTTAAAAGTCTCATGACAGTTGCATTAAATCTTGGTGCAAAACTGAAAGTTACCATTTTAAGAAATGTGTATTATAAATAGTTTATGAAGAACATTTTTTTTTTTTCTGTTTAAGCTACTGGTATTCAAGACTTCATATGATTCGTGAGATTCAACATAAAATTCCCAAATACGGTGTTAATTTTTCCCTGGGGATTTTATTTATTTATGTACATGCAGCCTGTTTTCTTCAGCTGTATTTGAAAGCTATTTCACAGTACGATGAGGTCCTAATTTTTACAGCCAATCAAAGCTGTGCCTTCCATGTAATCAACTGTTTACTTGTATAGCAGAAGAAAGCAATGCCCTATGAAAAATTAAGTTGTATTTATTTTTTAATATAGTACTTGGAATATTAGGTATATGAATCACATAAACCAGAATCTAATTAAATTATCAGTTCCCACAGCAAGTTCTGCATCTTCTACAAATACATGTGAAATTGTATTAATCATATCCCTGCTTATGAATTCCCCAAGCTAAAGCTTTTGATGTTGCCTGCTAAATTCTTAGCAGAAATTACAAAAATCCAAATACTAACAGGGCAAGTGAAACCACCCTGTTGCTTAAACAACAGTATTTTTCAGTGATAAATTCTGACTCTCAAAGCCGTGCTCCTATTTGACTACCACCATTTATTTGCATGCATTTGCAAACATGGCAGGCTCTTCTGCTCTTACTGGGCTCATGTCTGGCACACAAACGTGCAGCAACAGGGAGCAAACTAATCAAAAACCCATCCAGATTTTTACGTGCATTTGCCAGCCTGCATTTTTTCCCCTAGGCCAGTGGGATTCAGTGTTACAAAGGTGTGTTTGGTAATGAAAGGGTTTCTTCTCCAACCTCATTAATCACAGCTGGATGTGTAAGAGGTATCTCACACAACACCTCATCCAGGCTGTGGTCTAGCAAAGGAGATATGGACGGTCTCCCAACCTGCTGCTCTGAGCTAGTAGACAGTGTGTCCACTTGGACTTTCCTTCTGGAGCCCACCTGTCATCCAGGAAAACTTAATGCATCCAAAGAACCCTACCCATCTAAGTCTAGATAGAGAGAGGAAAAATGTCTTCTGAAGCAACTGTTCTCTTGTTTTCCTCCTGATATGCCTCACAGCTAAGTACAACTACTACTACTGTTCAGGTTTGGAATTTATTTCCCTTTACATTGCTGAGTCCATGTCAGGAGAGGACAGCTGTAGGGCAAAAGAAGAAATTCTTTATATGTTGCAAATTCTTGAAGTAATATAAAGTCATATTTGCATAAAGATATTATTTCTGTACAGAAAGTACATACCAGTCATACATATAACCTGAACATAAAACCTGGTGAGTAACAGCCGCAAATCTCAGACAGACATGTAACTGCTGGTCATGCCTGTACAATAAACCATGCTGAGACTCAGTATCCCATGGACACACTTAAAAGACAAATATATAAAAATAGCTGCCTTACAAAATACAGCATATAAGTGTACCTGTCTTGTTGACCAAAAATTACATAAAGATTTGAAGTGTTCTTCCCTCTTTCCATTCATTTTAATATAGCAAAAATTAGGCTGCTAGTTAAGGAACTGTCTGCCTGGATGTAGCATTTGCATGTGCACACACAGGTTATGAGCAGCTCACAAACACTATGGGAGATAAAGTGATAAAGGTGAGAACCCAAAGCCCAGGCTGATTAAGGTGATGTTGAAATTGTCATAAATTATACTGGCATATTGAATTACTCATGTTTAGCCAAGACATTAGAAACCAGTGGTAGTTCTGCAAGTAATAGTAAATTGATTGCTCCTGACCACTCAAAATCTTTTGAACATACCTTCAAAGAGCCTTGTCTTGCTGTAAAGATAGTTTGGGTTATAATTCAAGGGCTGCCCAAAATAATGGTCTGTCATCTGGCAAAACTTATTATGAGTATACTGCTGCTGTTAATTTGATTTGGCTGGTTTCTCAGAGGGTGTGAACTAAAGCTGAACTTACTATTACTCATCAGTGGCTAACACAAGCACTTTGCAACAAATAGACCAGCTTCATTTGAGTACCTTTCAGGGATTTCCTTTGTGTATGGAGAAAGGACAGGCAAATTATTTCAAAATTAAATATGTAGACTGACCCAGTTTATTACAGCTTAAATAACCGTGGAACACATCTTTGAGAAATCCCAGACCCATAGAAAAATACAAGTAATGTATTTTGCAAGTAATGCAAGGGTGTAATAACGCTGAAGGGCTGGCTATTTTGCCTAAGCCAGGCTAATTCTGGAGAAGTGAAGTGAGTGTAGCTCACTTGCATTCTCTCTGTAGTATAGCATAGCTTAATCTGCCTATGATCACACAAAAAGTCTGTGATGGGGCATGAAAGTAATTCTGTAGCTTAGTCCCTCTGTAGCATCCTAACCACTGAAAAAGAGAAGCCAGCAAAAAAATAGAGAAAGCAAGTAGAGAAAAAAGAAGCTTCCTCCCTAGTTATCTCCTCACTTTACATTTTTATGTCTTTTATGTTTTGAAGTCCTTGCAAAAAATTTTCCTTGTAGTATAGTTATCTTCAACACAAAATAATCTGATATCCCACTTTTCTGCAATTTTAGAAGGCTTCATGTACCACATTCATATCTAGCAATTGTTAGAATGACGACTTTATCAGTTGACAATATTTGTTCATTCAATACACAACAGAAAGTAATCTTAGCTCAAAGACTTTTAAAACATATTTTCCATAGGAGTTAACGCCTGAAATACATGAAATAAAGTTCAGTATAATTAATATAGTAAAAGTCTCAGTCACCAAAAGGAAATTGCAGAATGTGGGTGTCATGCTGCTACCTGTTGCCTAGCAATGTTGCATACGTGTGGCACAAGATTGATAGATATCACCCACTCAGATTGCTGGATACAGACCTCCACTGCCAAGTTGTCAGTTGGAAAAACTGCCAAGAATCAGAGAGAGAAATAAGAGATGGGAAGAGAAGCATCACAGGTAACTATGTCTCAGTGTCCAGCACCATACTACCCAAAAGATTGGGGATGTTAAATTTTATTGAGTTTGTTTTTCCAAAGGTCTGTGTAAATATCTACATGTATATGAATATCTATGTAAGAAAACTTGCTTCCTAGCTAGGTATATCTGGGTCATGCAGGTTGAGGTAATGATATCCTGAAATTAAAAAGGCAATTCAGTTTCATAATTTTTAGTGACTCACACTGCATTACCTTTAAGTAGGATGAATAGAAAATTCTCTGATATTATAGATAATTATGATGCTATTATAGCATTCTTGATAGCAAATGCTAAAGTTAAGATGCAACACAGCATTTTAAGCAACTCATACCTTCTCAAAATATGCTTTCTGATAAAATTTTCCATGATCCACTTGGCTTCAAAGTCAGCTTTTTCTGAGAAATCTTTCTATGGAATTAGTTCTGCCATTTTTGAACCGAGTCGAGGAGCCTCCATATGTTCTATTTTAAATTCTGGACTTGCACAATTCCAAAAATGACTAAAGATAGAAGCCTCAGACCTGACAGGTTTTATAATTCTCATTAGAGGAAGAAAATAAACTTGGTTTGCAGAAAATTAATTAAGTATTTAAAAATAATGGCATCCAAAACAATTTCCTGCACAAGCACAAGGACAGTCTGAAGATGTTTTTTCAGACCAAAGTGGCTTTAACTACTGTTGTATAAGAAAGCTCACTCTTAACTGTTTAAAGTCGTTACACTTGAGGAAAGCCATATTTGTTTAGCCCCATCAATTAATAAGGATTCATTAAAATAATACAAAGCACCAGAAAAGTCTAATTATAAAAAGACCAAACAATCAATCCAATAGAGCATGAACTGAACAGCCATCTGTTGAACAGCCCCATTTGCAAAGAATTCATCATCCATCTTAGTCACCGTAAACAGAGTAACTAACAACACAGAAGCCAAGGAAGGCACAGTAAATAATAATGAGTAAGACAAGTGAAATAAATGGGAATTACAGTTGATCCTAATGCTGATGAAGGGTGTGGATTGCTTTTTTTGGGGATACAGCAGTGGACCATTGGTGGATGCTGAACAGAACAAGGGTACCAGCCCAGACTAGAAAGATTCTCTGGAATCAGAGAGGGATGTGATGGCTTGCAGCACATGGGGCTACTGCTCTCAGCAAGCTCCTCTGGAGCCCACAGAGTTAGAGCTGCACTAGCTCTAGCCCTAAGCCTGGGCTTGGTGCCTCCACAGTAGGACTGTACAAATATCCGCTCTGCAGCTCATTTGAAAAGGGAAACACTTCCCTAATGACCCACTCAGGAAAGGGCTTTTTGTGTTCAGAAGGAATATCTTAATAGCATTCCGTTCTTGCTGACATTTGGTGTTGTTCAAAGCACTTCGATAAGATTTTCAGAAGTATCAAATGACTTAAAAACTCCAAGTACCAGTAAGCACACTGCTTGCCGCCCAGTCAGTTCCTGAAACACCCACGCAGCAGTTGCTGCTCACTACAGCCAACTCCCACACTGAGTTTGGGACCTGGGGTCTCTTACACAGAACCTAAGACCCAAGCAAAGCAGGTGCATGAAAAGCTATTTAGAGCTAATTAACAGAAAATTCTAAAAGGAAAGGTGTTGTGAGTCTCCTCCCTTCCTCAAGGTTGGGCACCTGAGCCAGCTGGGTGGTGGGCTAGCAGCTCTCCTCGTGAGGACCAGAAGCTCAGCTCTGCTGTTGCAGGTAGGTCCCTACTATGTAATTTTAAGAGAAATTAACAGATATGTCTTTATTTTTTTTTTTTTTTAAAGTATAGCAAGAGGGACAGTCGTGGGGTTATTCCCTTTTATGTAGTCTTCTAGAGGTAGGGGGGCTGAAAAAAGAAAGATCTTGGTTGCTTGCATGTGTCCTGAGTGGTTTGAAATTGTACTTTTGAGCATGTGTTTTTGACTCCAAAGGAAAATGAGGAGGGTCTGTCCCCTTTGATGAGGTGCACAAGCTTTGTGTTAGGGAGTGAAAGCTTATGGGTTTGCCATATAAAGCACACAGGAGAGTTAGGAAGCCAGAAAGGAAGAGGAGTTGTTGTGTTCCCCACCCTATTTTTAGCTAATACTGGTGCAATGCAAATTGTTTTCAACACTCTTGAGAGTGGTTTTAGAAACAGTAAAACACAGAAGTATAAAATTATGAGAAAGAGAGCTTGGGGCTCTAATGAGAGGATTTTGCTGACTTTTCTGCACTGTTTCTTGACCTCAGCATGACATTCGTCTTTTTTTATCGTTAATATGCATCTTTTTGGCAGATGGTGATACAAAACGATGGCTCTTTTCCATGTGACAAAAGAGAAAGTATTTCTTTTCATTTATAGCTAAGGGAGTGAGGCAGGAAGCCTAGTTGTCTTCTCCCAGTAATGTGGGTATCCTGAGACATGAGCTGGGAGGCCCTGGAAGA
>NW_010105537.1:38040-47986 GCF_000699245.1 Pterocles gutturalis | reverse complement strand
AAGAGCGTGCACCATTAGTCTTAATGTTCTTGTGGGTCTTCTAGTATTACTAGGCTGAATTCCAGTTTGGCATTTATATTCCACTCAAATGTTGTTATAACATTTACTTTGAAAAGAACTGAAGTAAGGTAATGGACCAGTTCAATGTTGCTTAAGTCTATTTAAAGATGCACACCTTTCCAGCCTGAGTAATATAACATTTTAGCTGTGTTCCGACTGTAAGGAAGTCTTTTTTCAACTAAGAGAGTGGAAGGGTGCCAATAGCAGCCCTATTATTTGGCAGGCAGGAGGTAACCTTACAGTAAACAGCTGTCAACTTCACAGTCTAGCTGAATTTTAATGGCTCAAAGACTAAAGAGAGTTACGATTTTGCCTGAACTCTTGGGGTCTGGGCTGAATTACTCAAGGCTACATTTAAGCTATCATGCTAGGGTCATATGACTTGTCTGTATAAATTCCTCACGTGCGCCATTAAAATGTCAATTCTTAGCTAAACTATAAACTTCAGCACAATTTAAATCTCTGATCTCGTATAAAACAATCAAAACAGAATAAAAGGAATATTGTGTGGTTGGAGGCACTGTCACATTTAACCACGTGCAGGTGTATGCCATTGCTCCCCATCATTTTGGGCTGGTCTTGTTCTGCATGCAATGGAGAGTGAGGCTTAGCCTGGGTAAAACAATAACATTATTTACTGGGAAACTTAGAGAATTCGGTCTTCCAACTTCAGTGTGTCAATGCCAATCCTTTTCCTCATTTTTGGATGTCCATCAAAATATAAAAAAGATTTGCAGATACTCAAAACGTGGACAACTGCTTAAAAAAACTCCCTCCATTATAAGAGAAATACTTATTGTGAGTATTAACAGTCTCAGCATATTGATAGGGATTGTAAAGCGGAGAGGATTGTAACTTTTAAATGAGGCCAGTGGCAAGTACAAGTGTGAATCACAACTTGGAAAATGAAAAAAAAAACAAACCAAACAAACAGTTCCCACCATTTGGAGATGACTGTGTTGAAGCAGTGATTTATGACCATTTCTTATGCATAAAGCAAGAACATTTAAATCCGTACTGTAATTCTGCACTAAGGCAGGTACTTTCACTTACTGCTGTGGGCTAGGCACATGCACTTACCTATCTGTCAGTGACAGCAGACAATTAAAGCAGTAAGTTAATTGGGGATTCTGGAGCAAAGAGTACTGGGATGAATATTGATACCTTAATGAAGAATCAAGCTGTGGTAATGGGTCCTGGTAGTAATGTGCCGTATGATGAGCCAGGGTTTTGATTTGAGGAAAGTTAAATAGAGATGCAAAACTATGAGGCAGTGAAAAACTATAAATCAGCTGTGACTAGCTATGTGTTGTTTCAGAATCGGGCATATTTGCCTGCACCTGGTATGCCTCATGAATATACACCTGCATGATGTTGATATTTTGCTTGCAGATTTGAGTAAGGCTATGCATTTTCTAACAGTGTGGCTATATACCAAAGCACTATCTGTTACAGCAGGTGAGGGCAAATATACTCTACTGTACTTAAATTTTAAGCTGTAGTCTTATATTATTCTGTTCCTCCTACTCCATAGGAGTCAGAAATCTTGCAGCACTTCTCAAAAAAATTATACTGCAGTGCTGATAAGTGTATCTTCAAAATGGGCGTTGTTTGGAAGATAAACTTGTGCCCTGCAGAGAAAATAAAATGTAGATTTATTGATGCAAACAACAACAAAAAGCTGTATATCGGATTTTGAGTCCTTTTTATATACCAAGGTCCATAAAATCAGGCTCCTTGCCCTTCATATTGCAAGTCAAGCAGGAACAACCATTGGAAGTTTTCTTGTTCATGCATCTTTTATATCTCCTGTAATCAAGTATATACCAAAGTCCAGAGTGATCTGAGGAGAAGTATCAGATTTCTTTACTAAAAAAAAAAAAAAAAGCAGAGAGATAAAATTGCTCCTAATACCTTATCAATAACAGTTTTGGTATCAATGGAAATTCATTTTCTGGATATCTCACCAAAGGCACGGAGGCGCTTTCAGTACATTCAAGTTTATTTCCAAAGACTTGTGCCTCTTCGCTTAGGACTGGATTTACTGCCTCTGCAAAAATGTGGGTAAAACAGGCATTATGCTGAAGAAAAAGGCAAAGCAGGATTGGTAGAGGTGCCTATGGAAAGAATGCAGAGCAGCTCCTCCGCATCCACTCCTCAGTCCCCTGGCTGAAAGCAGAAGCTCTTCTGGCTGTGTTCCCGTAGGTTAAAGTATAGGACTGCTGCTTTCAAGAAACTACTTACACATTGCGTGTCCTTGTTCCTTTCCCAGCTGGATCAAAATCCACCCCCTGTGTTGCCCTATGTGGAGCCATGATGAACCTCAGTGTTGTGTGGAGCTTGTGTTAAACTGGATGCAATAAATAAATTGGAGTCGATGCAAAATGTTGAACTGTCAAGCATTAGATGATAGTTCAAATATTGAGAGCTTAGCTTATTGCCATGGCAATCACTATTAAAAATATTTTTAGCTTATACTAAAGGTACAAAAAAGAAGGGAAAGCAAAAGGCATTTGAAATGAGAAGTACAAAGACTTTAATTTTAAAAAACATCCCATATCCCTTCAGTGAGGGGACTTTTTATAAGTGAATCCTGGGTTTGACAATCTCGGATGATTAAACTTGATTAAAGTGTGTTTTCACAGACAAAGTGTCTTCTCAGCTAGGCTGGTGCTGGTGTTGTTCATAGTCTCATCTCATTTTTATGAAACAACTGATCATGGCCTGAGCATCGTGCGATATCTCTGCCTTGGAGAAGTCTTTTGGCCCCTTCCTTCCTCCTCCTATCTCTAAAATACAGAAGTTAGCAATAACCATTTTAACTCACTGCAGTGCTCTGGGGTTTAACTAACAGTCCTTTATAGAGAAGTCTAACAATATTTGTCAATATTTTTTGCTGCTAGGCATTGTACTTTCTCATCCAAAGTTCATAGAAGAAACACAACCCCCCAGAAAGTATTATGTAATAATTTATTTCAAGATGTAAAAATAATAATAAAAAAAGTTCTTGCATTCCTTGTTACAATGTCTGTGAAAGATAATGTCTAAGAGGCATGATAAAGGAGAACTTTCGTATTACGGATGTCATAGAGCAGAGTGAATAGATGCAGGTAATTACTATTTCAAATGTCTAATGACCTTTTCACTAAAGCACAATGAACCTCTATCATGCTCTGTTGCTTTTAGGAGAGTATGTGATCTTCCTGCATGCGGATGCACAAACAACTTCCTTGATTTTCTAATAGAGTAATATAATTCAAAAATTTGCATTGTAGTTACTATTTTTTTCCGGATGTTGGAGTGTGAAGTTTGAGAAATAAATGGTTTAAGTTTGTATTACTCAGACTGTGGTCAGAATTTGGAATGTGGGGTGTTTCTATATCATCTGGCATGAACACAGTGAGAACTGATGTATGCCAGCATAAGCTGTAAAGAAGGCATTGATGATGAAGCAGACCAAGAGGGACATTTGCACCAATGCAATTCTCTGTTCTTGTGTGGAGACACACAAAGCAGTGGCAGGTGCAGCATCTGCCCAATTGAATTATTTGTAGTGTGGCAGCCAGGAATATACTTCAGTTTGTTCAACAACAAAAAGTGTTTGAATAAAAAAAAAGTAGTATTCAAAAGAAGATCAAAAATACTTCATTATCATTCAAACAATAAGCTACGATGCTAAAATGTTTAATTATAAAATGAACAATAAAACTTCTGTGTTATTTTGTGTTTAGGGACAACCTGGAGAATCTAGAATTCTGAGACAGAAAATCAAACATATTGAGGGCTTTTGTGCTCCAGTTCTAGGGGAAATGACAGTACCTGTTGTTGCTGTCTGAATTGCAAAGAAGTAAGTCTGTTGATTAGGAGGCACTAGTCCCTGCTAAAAAATTAGAACACTTTCTTATACAGAAGTATCAGGACTACTCAGATTGTTCTGATTAGACTTTGCATTCAGGTCTGGGGGAACTGGAAAAAGTATAGGAGGAGTCAGAATATCCTGGCTGTTAAGAACAATCTTACTTGCTACTTACATTAATCACGATATGTTTAAGCTAAACAGCTTGACCATGACTCAAGTGTGTGGGAGAGTCTCTTAGAATAATATAAGATTAGCATGTGGTTCCTTTATTCTAACCAGTGCTATATTCATGCTGGATTACACAGCAACAGTATAATGCTTTTAATTAAAAAAAAAAAAGTCTCTGACTGCCATAGTTTAGTGTTTAGAAAGAGTGGGGAAAAAACCCAAAGGATTTCTCGCCTACTCAGAGTTTGCTCATTACCTTTTTCTTCTTGCATCCTGCAGCGAGAACCCAAAAAACCTCAACATAAGCCATTTGGTGGTAAATGCAGAACTGCAGCATTTCATGGTTTAAACACATGAAACCAAATTGGAACCATTTTCAATATTTATATTGAGACTGGGGAGGCAAGAGGTGTCTTGGCTGAATGGTTCCCCTGCAGCCCTCTGTGTTGGAGAACCATCTATAAAGTCTCTCTAGAAGGTGGTGATTTCTGCACAAAAGAATGAATGGAGTTGATAACCTGAACAGTGAGGTAAAGAGTTGTTTATAGTCATAGCTAGTGTGAAAGCCCTGTTGTTTCTTTAACTAAGATATTGACAGAAGTTGGACTGCTATAAACCTTCCTGCAAGAAATCTGTATACATACAAGTTTAAGTCTAAGTCTACCCTGTTGTGATTGAGACAGAAAAAGACCTGACTCTCAGAACTTCACTGGTCTGTAAAATAACTAAAACATTTGCCAGGAAGGAGAAATACAGTGTGATTTGATAACACATTTGAAAAAAAAAATATTGAAGTTGTACTTCCATTTAATTGAGACATTAATCCTAGAAAATTGGCTCCTACATGTAACCTGAAACCTATATCATATTCTTCTACTTGTGTTCTGATATCACCAATTGAAAACACATTACAGAAAGTAAATCCATTTTCTTGTCCAGAATATGAACAATTTCAAGAGAAAACACTGAGCTGGAGAGAAATCAGAAAAAACAAACAAACCAAAAAGCAACCCAGTAACTGCAACAGATAAATAAGATGACTGCCTCTTTCTAATAAACTGGGAACCTGAGTACCGTGTTTGACAATAATATAGGAACTATAATTTGGCTCACAAACCTCTCAAGAAGTAGTAAAAACTGTTATGTGTTTTCCTGATGAGAAGCTGGGCATGTTGTTGACCTCATCATTCTAAGATGTTTCTTCTTCTCTGGATATTCAGAGCACACGGCACTTCCACTGAAATCTCTTGTTCTGATTGCTGAAGTGTTATACAGCTATTTTCTTGTACAAATTGAGCTATGCAGAAACCAAAGCATAGACTTGGGGTCTTGGGGAAAGATTCAGACAACAAAATGTATGCTGCAAATACTGAAGGCAGCGGTGGAAAGTGGTCGGTCATCCTTCTGCTAATCCTCCACAGGCTATCTGTTAAGTGGCACTTATGAACTACCTGTCATTTAGGCAATGGTTAGTTTGCTAGCTAGTAGGATAGTCACCAGACCATGCTGTTGGACAAGCAGGTTCCATTTAATGGCTGCGGGGATAGAAATGGAGTTCTTGGATAGATTTCTAATTGTGCTATAATTCTGTATAGAAGGTAGAAGGACAAGCTTTTCTCATAAAACCAGGTCCAGAGGACACAGACATTGACAAGCCAGTCATGGCAATAACTGAATTTTAGGGCTAAGAGAGATTTAGGTGCTCTAGGCAGGGTTTTAGCTTGCAGACTTGAAGGATGTTGCCAGTTAGCTATGCTGGGTGATTGTACCCTGGGGTTGGTCAGGCTGGCAGGAGCATCAGCTGAGGAAGGAAAGTTTGTGGTAATGCTGGAAACAAAATTGGCTCTTTCCTTGCATTATAATGAATTGCATAATTTTGCTTGGCACATGGTTTACCTTTGATCCATCCGCTTGCTCATGATCTTGGCCCAAAACTCAACTCCTCTCTCTTTCTCCCAGACTTTGATTCTCCTTTATAACTTCTCTTGGTCAAAGGATGGGTTTTATTCCTGGTCATTTAATGCTGGATACTTAAAGGTATTCACACACTTAAATTCGGAGACTAATATGTTTAAAATTCTGGCACCTAGTTTCTCAAGCTATTTTAAATTAGGAAAACTCCTTAGATTTGGTAAAAATTACTATGCCTGTCTTTCAGGAGGAGACACTTGCTTTTATTTTTTTATTTTATTAATTTTTTTCATAGTGGAATATGTGATCTGAATCCAAAGGTCCATTAATGACATCCCCAGCTGGGGACAGGGAATCCAAAGATATTTGTATCATCCTTTCCTGTCTATATCTTTTTATGCAGAAGTATTTCACTAAACATTTCTCTGAATGTGCATGGAAAAATTGAGCAGCGCATAGAACCTATAGTGGAAAGACAGTTGTGTTGTATTTTCATGCAGAATTGATGACTAGTTATGGGAGGCAGAATTACCAACTCTAGAGAGCACAGATGTTAACTGGCATAATGCCCTCTTGATGCAAATAAATACATTAGATGCTATAAAAGATTTTAAAACAGGAGAGCTCATCTTGGCAGGAGATATATTTGCTGGATTTGTGCTATTCATTTTGGTTTATAGAATTGCTGTGGAATTGGAATAGACTATTTGAGGAGCTTCTAAATGCACCAGTGCAATGAGACTTTAAATTCATTTTATTTCTGATGTTTTTAAAGGAAAAAAAAATGCTTAATTTGTGCATAGACACTTCACTTCCCTTAGTACCCAGAGGTCTGAACTACATGCCTGGTAAACTAAGCAAGGACATTGTCACGGAGTGATGAAGGGCTGTTCAAATATGCAGGGTTGTTGGTGTGTCTGGAGCACTACAGAGAGGAACTTTCCATTCAGAAGCTGTGATATTTACATTCTTTCTCCATCATTAGTATTCTTTATGATCCAAGTCTCACCGTTATCCCCAACAAGTTTTTACCACCTGCCACTCTCCTCAAACCCTTCCTTTTATTCCCACATGATTATTTGAATTTCTTCCAAGTGAAACCTGACAGAATATAATGTGACCTGTCTCCTCACTTTCTCCTCCTACAGCTCTGCTCCTGCTGCCTGTCACAAAAATACGGGAGGTTTTGGTGAGTCCACCTTTACCTCTTTTTATAACCAGAGGGACACAGGCATTTATTTAGGGCAACAGATTTTAAGGGCAAAAACCTGTTGACATACCCTGGGAAGTGATGCCAAGGTGGTTGAAGGCAGTGCTATCCCTGCTGTTTGCACTGGCTTTTTGTTACACATCCTCTTTATTAAGGCGGTGGAATGGACTCACACCTCAGCTGCTCTCTTCAGTACCAGGACATCAGTGCAAGCCCAAGGAGAGAGGACTTGAGGAGCAGGACGCTGCTCTGATTTGTTACAGCATTTCCTGGCTTTGAGTCTTGCCACTGCTTTGAGGTGTTCATTAGTAAGAGAGCAGAGTGAACGGCAGGAGGGAAACGGGGAACATGAGCCTCAGGTTTTTCCCTCTCTCCGAGGTGTCTGTCACATTCCCTAGCAGCTGCTTTTATATCTTGCAGTCATTTATTGTTTTTTCTCCCACGACATGTCCCTTTTAACTTCCTGATCTCATTTTTCAAGCGTTTTGAAGCATTTTGCCACCTCCCTTTGTCCCTCCTGTTTTCCCTGATGTCAAGATTGCTTTTTTGTTCCATGCTGCTGCTTTATGAAGCCTTGGTCCCCTTATACTCATCTCTCTCTCCTCTACATGCTACTGCGAGCTCCCTTTACTACTGTCTGCATTTCTGCATCGCATCAATCTAGCGATCTGACAGATGCAGCCTCTAAAATAACCTGTGCATGATGCATACAACCCAAAAATAAACATTTATTTAAGTTAGGTGCGTCATACCTGCAAATAACCTCATTTATCTAGACACGTTTATTTTAATGCTTATTGCATAAATACCAGTATCTCGGCATACTCTACAATACCATCTGCCACTTGCTCTTGTATTATGCATAATTTAATACAGGCCCTATGTTACTCCAATTTTTTTATGTTGCTAAGTTCATACATGGCTACATACTTTGACAAGGATACCAGTATGTTACAAAGTTTACAGCAAACATTACACTGAGGTTTACAGTGGTGCTTTTGGGCTAGAGGATGTTAATTCAGACAAGGTACCTGACTCTAGCAGTTGCACAATGTGGATTGGTGCAGTATTTTTCCCATACTTGTTCTGAATCTTCTCAATATCTTAAATAACCAAGGGTAAAATGACAGAACTGTATGATAAGAAATAAAAGTATATCCTACTTGTTTGCTGATCTGAGTTTCAGTTCTCACGCCAGAGGAAACTCAATTCATGTGTTTGAGTGAATTAACCTGTAACTCACTGGATTGCTGGAGTGTTTCTGTGGACTGTTATCACTGGCAGGACACTGAAATAGCTATATTTGATCAGCCTGTTACTGTCTTGGTTCTTGAAGAAGCTAATATACTCAGCGAGAAGAAGCAACATGTCCCACAGTAAGCTGTCATGTAACCAGCACTAGTTTCTCCTGCTTCCATGCATTAGTTTAACTTTTGGACCCTGAGGCTTTTTGTACCTTTGTTTCACATTCCAGGACAGGCTTAGGTATTTCCATTAATTCCAGATTGTTTACAACATAATTATTCTATATTAACACTTTTTTTGGGGGGGGAAGAAGATAAATTTGCAACAGCTGAAACTTGGCGCTTATAAAAAGCGTTCAGTCTCACAAGTCTAACTGTGAATCACGAGCTGTTTCCATCGCTGCACTTCTTCCTCTGGGATATCGCCTCTCTGTGCTAAGGTCCCAATGACAGTTGCTAGAGGCTGGGCATGTGGTATCAGATAGTCCCTGAGAACTAAAAATAAGTTAAATTAAATCAGTTCCTGTTGACTTGAACCCCTTTAACTTCTTTAAATACCCTTTTACCTCTCCATGGGTTCTGGCCTCGCCATCTGAGGCCAGAGCTAAAATCCAGCAGAGCTTTGCCGATGGCAGGACTGCTGTAAGCTGCAGCAGTGTGGTGACCCCCCTTGAGAAATGCCACCCCCCGAGCTCACCAGCTGCCTCTTTGTCCCCCGGGTGATTGGGCTTTTCAGCAATACTTAACGCAAAGCCACCCTGCATCAATTCTGAAACAATTTGTGCTTGATCGCTGGTATTTTTTCATATTTAGGATAAACCAGTTCTCACCCTCATTTTTGCAATCACAAATCCATTTTTGGTCAAAGTGATTGTAGAGGAATTTGAGAACATTAGTTCTAATAATAATGAAAAAAAGCACAAGTTTTATTGTTCAAGCAGTGGCCAAGAGCTGCTCCTGTCGTTGATGCAGAAGGGACTGGTTGGATGCAAAAAATCCCCTATATTCTGTGGAAGTAGGGAATAAGACTTCAATATTCCCACTCTCATTGACCTTAGTAAGACTTGCACTTTTCAAGACTCTGTTTGTAGGTATGGGTCTAAAAAATACTTTAGGAAAAGCAGTGCCAGCTGAGCAGTAGTTAGGTTTGGCTCAGTTCAGAGCCCTGATCTTATTAAAGAGAAGCTGTGTATATTGAGCAGATTTTTCAGAACAAAGCATGAAACCTCTGGATATTAAGGTACTCGGTTGTGAATTACAGTTGGCTCTGCTGTTGCTGTCCTAGATGTCTTTTCCTGTATTGTAGTAGTGTCGATATGTAAAATTGAATTACCTAAGGTGACTGGGATGCAGTGTTTTGGCATGGCTGTTTAACAGGGATATTTCTCAAGGAACCTGATTGACCCTTAAGATATGGAATAGTAATAACTATAGCTTAACTGGAACAATATTTATATAAACATAGAGTAAAACAGCCTGATGGTGGCTACCATA
>NW_010105537.1:32500-38009 GCF_000699245.1 Pterocles gutturalis | reverse complement strand
TCCACACCTCTCCCCCCCCCCCCCCCCCTCATTTAAGTGTGATTTTTGGACATGATGTGTAGTTTCTCCAGAAATAAAACATGCTGCTTTTATAAACTTACCTACAATTTAGCATCTTTTAACACTGTAAATTATTTTGTGCCCTGTTAATGAAAGCTGTGTAAGCACAGAGCATGGTATCTCTAATAAAGTATCAGAAATTATACATAATGAGGAAAATTAGTTTGCAGGTCTTTACTTTTGTTCTGTCCCCTCCATTTTCTTTCTGAATTTTGCACTTGAAATTAAATTGAATCTACTCACAAAAGACAAAATACAAAGGTCATATCCACAAGGATCATTAATGGGCTGTGCAGGAGTGTCCTTTTTTGGGTGCATATTTTCATGTCCGTTACACTAATTATTGAGTTCTTGTATCACCTATTCATGATCATTGCACTTATCAAAGTACAGAAAAAGAGAAAATTAAAGCAAGATTTCTGGCTTATTTGTGTTATTCGATGTTATGCCCTGATACAGCCTCTCCCATTTTCAAGGGACTATCATCTAAGTAGAAGCCACTTGAACTTAGATTGTGATTTTGTGTTTAAATAACTAAGGCACAGGAGCTGGACTAAAGCATTTAGCACTGTGCTCCTCCTGGACTTTTAGGTGATGGAGGAGAACATGACTGGTGTACATTGCAGAGGTCATACCAACAAGTTTTGCAGGATCAAAAGCAGGCTGTCTCTGAATTTTGCCAATAATAATGAGTATTTACAAATCTCAAAAACTGGAATTTACTCTGGTTTTGATAATTGGCTTAATTGGAGGTTGCAGCCTGCTTTCTACAGGGGAATGAATCTCATTTTACTTAAAATAGAAATAAATTTGTTCTTCTCCTGCTGTTTTTGTTAGGGTGCTTGACTACTCTATAACTCTTGCGGGAAAATATTTTGCTTAAGTTCTATTTTTATCTCCTGTTTGTTTATTTTTAATTACTACTTCAGTACCCTGGGACTTACCATCGATCTTCATCTGCCTACACAATTATCCTTAGCTTGCTGAAGGGTTTGTTTATTTTTTAAGTTATATGTACTCTTATAACACTTCCTGTGTGTGTGTGTAACTACTTGTAACAGGAGGATTCTACTCTACTTGGAGAAAAGGTGGATTAATATTACTGATGTTATGAGGATGTAACACAAAGGGCAGATGTTGTCTGAACGCTATTGCTGTCTTGGGGTGATCATCTTTGTTAACAGCATCTCAGGTGAATGTGTGCCCTGGAACGAGGTGTTTCTTCCCCAAGGTTACCTAGTGAACACTGTAACATAAAATGTGGGAGGTTAATGTCTTTAAGGGTATTTTAGATGCACTGAAGTTCTTTTCAAAGCAACTCCTACTAGCTTGAGAAATATCTTCAAATTTATGAAAAATTTATCTGCAACTTTACTAGAAGAGACAGTTTCAACTCCTCGCAGTACTGGAGGGTCTGCTCTCTGTGTAGGTTTTGCAGTATTATTTAAAAATTAATTCCACCATTTTGTTTTAAGTTAATAAAATTCTATCTTCAATGAGTAGATCAGTGTAATTAATCTGGTTTACTATATAACCTAAGGTTCTGCCCTAAAATTTATCTTTCTCCATCTCTGAAAGAATTATTTTTCTTGTATAAACAAATGGAGAAAACATTTTCTACTCCAATTAAAACAATATTGGTACTGAAACTCCAAACTTTTCTTCAGCTCTGAATGTGTTTGGATATCCATTAAAAAATTTGATATATTCCATCCTAACTTTTGAATACATATTGTACAAATTTGTCTGGCATTGGAAAGGGATGAAGGGTGAACTATAGTTTGTGTTATTTCAGACGCATAAGGAAACTCCTGCACCCAGGTGGATCTCCCCGATGGCTGGTGCCATTCTCCTTGTTCATGTTTGCCCATGTATTTACTGGAAGGAACTTTTGGATGTTATATAGTAATAAACAGTAACTTTTAGTTTATGACCTGTGTGAAAGCTCCTCTGAATGTATCACATTTATTTGCATTCCTAAATTATGGGCTGAACAATTTCTAAGAAAAAGTCTGAAGAAGAAGGTTGATCATTGAATCATCCTGTAAAATTCAAGAGGACTATAATTATAAGCGGTAGAGAAAATCTATAGAAAGGAGATAATTTCCCATTAAATTCAAAGGGACAGTTGTCAGCTTGTAAATTGGTGAATTTATTGACTTCAGTGGAGCCTGCTTACACAGTATGAGGATTCGGCCCTACTAGTTTTTGAAGCAAGTTCTGTAGATCCCATTTCATGTCAATTGCTTACACTATTAGTCTGTTCGATATGACTAATTATTAGTGTTCCTTCTGTTAGAATGGACCAGACAGCTCTTGTCAGAGCCTTCTGCTGAAGTGACTCACTTGGGAATGACGGGCAGTGACAGATCTTGCAGCATATCAGTGAGGACCAAGGAATTTTGTTGTCATGACTGGTATCTGCACATGCTGGAAAGCTCAAGTCACCGGTAGGCTGACCCGAACTTGGTTCTCCTGCCTCACTGTATTACGTATTGCCACAAAGCTATAGTCTAACTGAAGGCTATAAAAGGTCAGCATGCTGTGCAATTAATCTAAATTACATGCACGTTTCACAATATACCACATTGCATCACTTTAACCATCACACAAACAATTACTGCAGATCAGGTAGAGTTCATTTTGAAAGTTGCCATTGGCCTTAAGTAGAGAGCCTTTAGTTTTGTAAGGGAAATCGTGCCTAAAGCCCTCTATTTTCTCCAGCATATGAAGTCTGAAACAATTACAGCTCGCCCAGTAAATCCATTTTCCCTCATTCTCTGCAATTCTCAGATTTCCTTATGTTCCCCTGACTCAGGGAAAATATTCATTAGGACAAGCACGTACAGTTCCCCTAACTATATCAAGTCTGAATTGCTAAAGCTAGTGCTTGGTATAGCACTTCCACAGTGTTTAAAGAAAAGCCAAGAGCTGACCATACAGCTTATCCAGACTAGGGGGAAAAAAAAGTTGACAATTTAGGGGAAATGAAGTTAACAGTTTCCCTTAGTTCCCTTCTCCAGTTTGTTATTTGGGGTAAGATGGTTTCTGCCCCATGCATGTATTACTTCAGACTGTGCTGAAGGGATGCACAGTGCCTTAAAAGCCATTTATTCTGCCAGGGCATGAGCCTCTATGGTAAAAGGAGTGTTTGTGCGCTTGCCTTTTGGAGCAGTGGTCCTGGGAGAGGTGGCTGTAGGAGACAGAGAGACTGGGGTTTGCTCAGGCTGGTCCTTTAACTGTGCTTGTAGCTGAAGGACAGCTTCAGGCTGAGGCTGTTGTAATCTCCACTGAACAATGCAGCTGTGAGCTTCAGTCCCCCCCCTCAGTATTTCTGAATGACTTGAATTTTCTACATTTTTCTCTTCCTTTTTGGCCCCTATTTAGAAATATATTTGTTCCCTTCGATTCAAAGGGAATTGAACTTCCCTTTCAATTAGACCTATTTCACAGGTGGAAAAAAAGAAGATGGAGAACCCAGTGCTACAAGGTGACTGCTACAGTGATCTTATAGCTGACTTGGCATTTGCAAAGACACCATAAAGCGGATTTCACGCTGTTGCCACTTCAGTGAATGACCCGTGATAGATAACACCTCACATATGTGGTGCTGGGGTTGAGGTGTGGGATGAATGGCACATTCATGCTGAAACGGGTGATACGGCAGCCTGTGGTAACAGGGCTGTTGCCTCCCCATTTGTTGCAAGACGTGCAGAAGACAGGATCTGAATTGTTCTGTTTCAGGCCCCGTGCTGTGTTAATGGCAGCGAACAGCTGAACTCATGTGTTGCTGTTGTAATTCCTTCTTCAGCGATATTTCCACATTCCTTTACCACTGTACCATATATATATTGCCCTTTTACAGATGTCCTTCCTTCCTTCAAACGTCGTACTTAAGAACAAGAAACCAAAACTAATAGGAAAGGTTTGGTTTTACCTCTGTGGGAGGCTGAGCTCCCTTCCCTTTCCCCCCAAAACATGAATCCTCCAACTCCAGCAGTTAAACTGCAATCCAGAGCACTAACATTTGGATTTGGAAGCATTTCGCACGCACAGATGGGACTCCATAAGGTGCAAAGCAGTGAAGAATGTTGTAAATTGCCTAGTCAGGTTAAATTTAAAAAGCTAAAAGGGGAAGGAAAAAGAACTAAAACCAAGAGAAGTAAAGGAAGAGGCTCCAGATGTGGGTCAGATGGGATCTGACTCTTCTGACATTTCTTCAAGGCAAGTGGGGAAAAGTCAAGTCTTCAGGAAATACTTTTGAGGAGCACTGGAGGTGATGAGTTGGAGACAGGGTGTTTTGGAGGCACCTCCCACCCACGCGAACTGTCTCTCAGGGGGAGCTGAAGGCCCGTCCCACAATCTCCTTCACGCCTGCATGGTGCTGATGTGACGGCTGGATGCTGGCTTGTCTCCCAGCATCCCAAATGGGGAAGCAGGAAGGTACAGGGGGAAGGGAGGCATGCTGCCAGGGCCTGGACCCTTCTGGGGCCATGGCTGGCAGGACAGGGATGGACCCCCTCTTTGCTCCCCCTTGATGGGGTGTGGGCCAGCACCCTTGCCATGGGGTCAGTATTTAGGAACCAAGCAGATTCCAGGCTGCCCCTCAAACAGAGGGAGCTGAGGGCTCCCTGAGCCACCTCTTGCTTTTTCCACAGCTGTGTCCCAAATGAGGGTGTAAAGTAATTGGCAGTCTGTCCCTCAATCTCATTTTAATGCTGCAGTAATTCCATTTTAGACAAGCTGTGTACTTTTATCTTCCTAAGGGATCTCAAACAAGCTTTTAATTTTCATCAAAACCTTTGCAGATCACCTTTAAGACCAGGGTTGGAGCTAATTTTTTGCAGAGTGTCTGAAGCATGGCTCGGGGAGAAGGATGGGGAAGGGGTCTGGAATGGTCTCAGAGGCTTCAGGAGAACCTCCTCTCATCCTGGTGCTTGAGCACGGAGCACAGCACAGAGCATGCTAGAAAGCACAGTTCTATTCAAACAGCAAGGTCAGAAACTATTAAAACACAGTAAAGAAGGAACAGTGGGCCATATCTAGATTTCCTCTCAAGCTAGGAAAGCTCAGTGGACTCATCTAGTTTCCTGCTTCCAGTGATGAACAAATTTGTTTCTCCCCTCCTTTCCTTCCTTTGGGGTTGCACCAATGTCTTGCATCTTGATGAATTGTGCAAGCATTGGAGCTTGCTTCTGCTCTGAGCTTACTGTACAGTATCCATTAGTGGAAGCCATGCAACAGTCCTGCGTGGGGGTTATGGCTCCTGGAGGGAGCCCGTACCCCCCATCCCAGCCCCAGCATCCATCTGGAGAGTCAGTCTGTTGTGTGGTCTGATGGAGTCTGGGGAGATAAGAAAAGTAAGTAGGAAATGAATCGCAAAGCTAACAACAGAGAGATGTGAAGTTGGGATAAGATGACAAAACCACCATCATCCTCAAAAAACCCT
>NW_010105537.1:0-32469 GCF_000699245.1 Pterocles gutturalis | reverse complement strand
GCCCCCCCCCCCAAAAAAAAAAAAAACAAACCCAAAAACCCCCCCAAAACAACCAAAAAAAACCATGGAAGAAAATTCCAAAACCATTTTCGTTTGCAACGCACAGGAGGGAGGAGGCAGTGGTGGCATTGTATACTTAACTACTGTGGTGCAGACAATAGAAGAGGCAAGAATTATGTAGAGCAGAAGAGAGTTTAGGATGGAAAAATGTGATTGAGTTAAGAGGAAGAAAAATTTAGGCTGCATCTCATGAGAAAATAGACTAATTGTGAAATCCTCTACTACGCTTAGATCTAGGCCCTTTGGGAAATAATGGAAAAGACTGTTTCTCAGCATGTACAAGCCCCTAGACAAAACGGCAGTACTTTAGGAATAGGTTAGGCATAACTGCAATATAGTTCATCGGCAGCAACCCCATTTCTGCACTGACAGAAAAGAACTAGCTAATTTATCAGTAATAAGTTTTTGTGTATCTCTATTTCCATATGCCAAGGACACTGAGATTGCTGATGAAGGTTTTTGGTTACAGAGGTGATTTTACAAAGTGAGAGTTTATCTAATAGGAACAGGTCTAAAACTAATGGTTAATTTTGCATAGGCTGCCCAGCAGCCAGCAGATAGTAATAGCTATTTGCCTCTACTCTCAGCTTAGGCTACATTGGAACTAGTAAATTAAAGGAAAAATAAAATTTAAGGTATTTCTTTAAACTGTTTTGTCCCTCTGGGAAGGATTTGCAAATGCACCTGTATTCATCATTTAGAAGCTTCCCTGTTGCTTACAAATATCTATTTTCTTGAGACACCTTATTGAAAAAGTAGCTTTGTTTTTCATCACCAACTGTAGCCTGTTTTCAAAGCAAAAGACAGTATGCATTTCAAAAATATTTGTTCACAGTATTGTTTGGCAAACTTCAAACTGTGAGTAAGGTTGAAAATAAAAAAAAACCCCAATAACAAGCATGATATACAATTGGATGCAATTTCATAATTCAAATTGTTGTTTCAAACTCCCCTGGTCATCCTAAATATGTCACTTGTCTATAGCTGCTGCCATTGCTATATCTGTTTATTTGCAGCAAATGATGCAGCTCACATCTGTGGCTGGGGGCTGCCTGCACCTCTCACTGCAGGTAAATAGGGGTGGCTTTACCCCCAGTATGAGCTGAAGCACTTTACACCCTCAAATGATCCAAGGAAGGACTGTTTCTCCGAGCTGACCGTGTTTGACATTGGCTTTTAGTCTGGTTTGAGCTGGAACTTCTCTTAGTGCTCTTTATCGCAGTTTTCCATCAGTGACATTTCAAAGTTGCATAAGCTCAGGCCGATCTTACTTCAGCTGAAGGGAATATTCCATTTTCTCTTCCATCTTCATTCCTCCACCCTTGCTCTCTGGGCTTATCTGCACAGCTGGTGTCAGCTGTAACTTTTATCTCTACCTATCCTTGAGTCAGTTCAACTTACAAGGCCAAAAAAAAAAAAAAAAAACAAAACCCAAAACCCCCACCAAAAACCAACACAGCTTACAAAGAGATGGATAATTTTCTGCCGGGTTTGTGAGTGGAATCGAGAAGATCAAATGATGCCAGAGGCAGTGCTGGGCAAGGTCTGGGCTGAGCAAGATGAGCCTGAGTGCAGGTGGGGAACAAGACCTTCCCCTTTCAGCAGCAGAGGAGGAGGGAGAATAGTACCTTGTCCCAGCCACTCTGGCTCGCCCTCCTGAGACCAACATAGGGCTGCTGTGAAGGTAAATTGATAAATGTTCAGGATGTATTCAGCCAATGACTATGGAGACAGAATTGCCCAATCCAAAGATCTGTTTTCTTTGTTTTTAATTATCAAATATATTTTTTTATCAGGTTGAGGATTTTAATGCTAATTTTCATGTCCTTGTATACATTTGTCAGTTGCACTGTTGAAAATGGAGGTGTGTGCCTGAAATAAGTGGTTAAATGAGACATACAAAATTCTGATCTTTAATTTTTTTGCCAAGAAATGGTTTAAACAGAAATATTACAGTAAGCGCATAGAAACTTGCCATAGAAAACTTATCACTGTAGTGGCATGCAAATATTATATTCACATCAAATAAGTAAAATCATAATATTTAGCCTTGTTAAGGATCTTTTTCTGTAGAAATCTTGCCCAGAGTACAGACAGGACAGGATATTTGCTGTTTCAGCAGTCAAATGGAAGACAAGTACCAACTGATTTTTATTACACACCATAATTTAGTGCATTGCCTGCTATGTATTGTCTAATTTATGTCCATTTCACACCATCACAGTTATGCCTGTAATATAATAAAAATGAAATGTACATTTCCCAGTACTTTATATTAAATAATTTTCATTCATTTAAAAAAACAACAAAAAAATGAAGTTATAACACTGTAATATATGGAAAGAAACGTTCAAAGTTTGTTCTTTCTGGCAGGGATTTGTTACTTGTTTATTTTCCATAGGGAAATAGCACGAAGAATAGGAAAAGGAGACTGAGAAATAGCACACTGCCCCTTCTTTTACCTTTAAAATTACTAATCAATTTGAAGAAGTTGAACTGGCAAAGTTGACTGAAACTTTCTTGTGCATCTTTAGTTCAAATGATATGCAACAAAAATGTACTGACTTAGTGACTGTGCACTCATATAGATAGTCCATGTAGAGATAAACAAAGACTAGTTTTTATGGTATATTCCAGTGATAGCATTGAAACTAGGCAAGACCGTTCTCATAGATTAGTGGTCCTCTGTGGCAGACACTTCCTGGTTGTTATTTTTTTTTTTTTTTTAAAGAATTGCTTCATTTTACTAGAATGTGATATTCTAGGTAATATGTAGGGGAAAAATACTGGTATTGCATTCTATATGAAAGAACTGGCTGAAGGGTAGAGTAACTTTAGAAATTTAGTTCACAACAATAGTTCATTGATAAGTTCTGAAATATTTCAGGTTCATCTTGATCTGTTTTTTAAATGTT
This sequence comes from Pterocles gutturalis, assembly GCF_000699245.1. NCBI lineage: Eukaryota > Metazoa > Chordata > Aves > Pterocliformes > Pteroclidae > Pterocles > Pterocles gutturalis. The sequence continues at coordinate 29,494 of NW_010105537.1, read as the reverse complement.
ATGCATTCTAACATGCAAGAGCTGTTCCAATTTTTTATGAGCAGTGTCAAGCAATACTTATAGCTTACTTTCATTATTATTATTTTTTAAAGGAATACGTGACTACAGGACAGCTGCAGATATAAACAATTACTTCATGCTAGAAATATCTGCATAGTCTTTCATGAAGTAACTCTTGAAAGTGAACTGTAAGGCAAATTGTTTAAAAAGAGTTTTCAAGTGCTTTCTTCTATCATGGTTCTCTCTAATAATTATTTTCAAGCATTTAGAGAATCAATTTGTCTTAATTTTAGATTATTATTAAATTAAGTGATGATGGCTGTGGGTAGGATGGCTTTTACTGTCTAGAGTGTCACAGCAGAGTGTAACAGTCCTAGGTTTGAAATGTTTTCATGCTATTAAATTACTATGTTAAGGTCTCATGGAAAATGAACAACTAATTTATTTTTCATATTTCATATTCTTTTAGAGCTGTTTTCTACCTCAGTGTTTTTAAGTAACAAATGAGAATCAAAATCTGCCATTTATGTTTACGTCGCAGTTATATAGAGAAGACTTTTATCTGTAGCTGACAAGAAACAGCTTTCCTTTTCCATAATGTAGTAGTATTTCTTCATCTCAGAAAGACAACATAATCTATACAGTGCAATTCTGTATTTGTTCTTGTAAATCTCTGAATTTCTGCCTTTCTGTAGGCAGTGCTTTACATATGTCTGTCAAATACAATTGGTGTTCTGCTCACAGATAGGTCTTGATTTATCTGCCATTTATTCATCGTGTGCCTCCTTCTGGCTGTGCAGCCTGTGTACAAATTACGAACAATTATTGACTGTTTCATACTTCTGGTCATATTAGTGTTGTTTGCAGGCTGAACAATCTCTGTCTGGATTTAGAGCCTCTAAATATCGCAGTTAGCTTACAGGAGCAGGAAACACCTGTATAATTTTCCCTGCTTCTTGTGTTCCTTTTTAGATTTGTAATGTTTAACTATTTTTTTGCTGTGCAGCACATAACTGTGCAAAACTGCAATGGAGGAGATTCCCTTCCCCACCCTCCCATGCGGTATGAGGCAAAACGCAGGTATATCATCTGCAGCGTGCTTCAATCAAATGAACAGTGTGCGCTGTATCCTCATTTGAGAGGGGCTGCAACCAGAGTCTCCTTTCATACTGAAAGAAAATCAATCCTCCATACATGAAAGCAGTTAGTAACGGTTTTACTTGAGCTTAACCTCTACTGAATTATTCATGGTTGAGTTATCCAGGGAGAATATTACCTTTGTAGTAGACTGCTTGAATTGCTTCTCTTGTTTATTTTCATTGGAGTGATTACTTGAATAAGGACTGCAGGACCAGGTCCTGTATTTGCTGGACATGAGAACATTTCATATTGGTTAATCCACCATGTTGTGGGATTTTTGTCTTTTTTGATTTTTTTTCCCCCCCGGTTATGTTTGTTGCTTGTTTGCCTTTTTTTTTGTTTGGGTTTTTTTTTTTTTTTTTGTTTAGGGTCCCAGCATGGGGTCCCAAAGTGAATGCTAGTGCATCTAGATGGCTGCCTGTTGACATGCCATCTGCAGATGCTCATACAGAGTATGTTTTAAGCAGCAAACACCTGGGGTGCTATATTAAAAAATGCTCAGCTTTTCAAAATCCCAGTGATGGAGTGTAATATGCTCTTGATATGCCACTTGCTTTTAGAACTATAAGCTAAGTCCTAATGCCTCCTGTTGAAGTGAATGATAGCAGAGAATACTTGGGACTTGAAAGATGCATGACTTACAGGTGTATTAAAATGAGTTTAACCCTGCGAAAGCTCCTCTTTTATTTAGACATAGTCGTTCTAGGCTTATCTACTGTGCTGTCTCTTTGAAGGACTACAGCGCAATACCCTTACAACAAGGGGATGAGCAATAGTTGCTACTAGGCCTTGACGCTCATATGCCGTTCCTTATTTTAGTGATAAAAGTTTGCATTCAAGCCATGTAATTTCATGGTGCCAAAAATTTTCAGCAAAGCTGAACAATTTTTGATGGATATATTCTCCAGTGGTAAAAGATGAGGAAAACCTACAGAGAGCTGTAAGAGTAAAGTGTGTGTATAATAACAGCAAGAAATACAATTTTCTAACTTGACTTTTATAACATCCCATTTAATGGCAAAAAATTATAAAAATGAAGTCAGTAAATATTGAAGTAATTTTCAGATTAATTCAGAGAGAAGTAAATACAATTTGGGTCATGCTGCTTTTGATGACCCCAAAACCCCTTTCAAATAAGCACTATGGATTTTAAAGATCTCCCACATCTTTGTTGATGTATTATTGATCACGGTTAGTCAGCAGTCGAGCTCTTGTTGTTCAAGGTGGCCTAAGGCAGTAAGATCACTTGTTATTAGCAGATCATATTGTTCAGGTACTTTCACTGCCAGCTTGTTTTAAGGTATTTTTACAGTGTGCGTGTGCATCTGGGAGGGAGGGAGGAACATTTGAATTAGTTAACATCTCTAGTTCCAATAGACTGGGGTCCTGTTATCCTTTTCTAGAGGACAATATGATACAGTCTTCATTAAATGTTTGAACAATAGTGTGACACTCTCTAATAGTGTGTGTCCTTATATATTTGGCTTGTATGACTGATAGGAAGCAAAATTTTTCTTTCTGGCCTCTGTAGCATGAGCTATCTAAACTCAGGGCTTGGTTGCACTTTCTTCCTTCCCAAAGGAAATAGGTGTAATGCTGGTCAAGATCCCTCCCTTCCATGCCCTTGCAGGAGCTGCTGCACAGTTGCTGGCAGACTGCAGAGCAAGGAGGAACTGTTCCTCTAATGCCTGGAGTTGTGGAACTGAGAAAGAAACCAATATCTTGATATTGGGCTGGTCACTTGATTAAAAAAAGACAGCATCCTGATACAGTTCACAGTCTGCTTCTGGTGATATGATTAAGTCATTTTCATGGAGGAAGTAACTTATACATCTGATGTTACAGAAATCATGGCGTTAATTATTTGGTTTTAATGATCTGTATTCATGATTGAAGAGCGTGTTTGAAGTTCAGAATGCTGTAATATTAGGGTTGACATAGAAGCCGTTCTAAGATATAGAGGTAAGTCCTTATTTCCAGAGTTATTCCTTTTTACCCCACCTTTTGCTATGGGCAGGTGTAGCATCTTTCTCCTTCGGTTCCTGAAAATTATGATCTGTCTTTCTCTTTATTTTTGGCAAATTGTTGTGTATAAATTTATTACTGATATTTGTGAGGACGTGTCTTTGTCCTGTTTTTCAGACACATCTAATGTTCATTGTGTATGTAAGTTAAATTTCACCTGCTTTACTATTCAGTTTGTAGGAAACATAGTGGACAGAGTTCTATATACTAAATACAGAAAACTTCCCCTCTAGCATGACAAAGTATTGTGACTGCAGCTTCTGAGACTGATACAAAATTTATTATATACTTGATAATTTTCAGAGGAATGTTCCAGGTGTGATTCTGGTATGGATTTAAAAAGAAGAAAAACATGGGGTTTGGTGGGTTTTTTGGTTGTGTGGGGTTTTTGAGTTGGTTTTAAGTTTCTGATTTCAGTATCTTGGCTGACAGTTTGCTTCTTATAACTTTGCTGTTGATGGCTTGTGGAGCTTTTTTTTGATCCAAGTGCTTTCCTTTAAGGAGGCTGGGTGGCCCTTATTCTATTGTTGTAGTACTAACCAACTTCCAAGTGTGTTAAGATTTTCACAGGGATGTCATCTGGGTTTTTCTTCTAAAAACCACTATTTGAATAAGTAAGACTGCATGCACTGAAGTTACTCAGCCCTTATGCAGCATTACATTAAGCAGTTGTTTGTCTGAGTGAAGAACTCTGGGGGTGAATAGAGCCACTGAAACGTTAGCAGCCTTCCGTACCTGATTGTGCTGGAACACTGCTGTAAACAAGAGGTGCAAGTAGCAAAGGAGTGGGTAGACAATCAATGATAATACATGCAGAATTCTTCCTTTTCTTTTATAAATCATAATACAGGCACTTGGATAACATGGTATCTCGGCAACAACTTGACAAGAGACGTATAATACACCCTCAGAGAATAGAAAAAACATCATTTGTCTCCAATAAAGGTGTTTAGCATTCTGAACCTCTCAACATAAATTAATTTGCAGTTATACTAGCACTGTTTTTACATATGTATTTTGCATTTGCATCAAAGTGTTTCCCAGTCTTCAGAGCACTTGCTGCTTTTCTGAGTATTAACTGTTCAGAATAAGAGTACAGGTTAATGTGCTGTATGCCTTAGGATCAGCTCTGGTTTCTCTGTTACATAATGTATTTGGTCTTCAGGGGATTAAACATGTTCTTCAAGAACCAGATGAAAATGAATATTTATTAAATATTGAGTCAGGATATACTTATACAGAAAATGCAATATATTATTTGAACAGTGCATGGGAATCTGAAGAAAACTCCGGGAAGCCTTTCATTCCAGTAGAAAGTTTTATTTGTGTTTGTATGGTTATTTATTGTTTTAAGACTTGGGTGTGCACTTTTGAAATAGGTATAACAGAATAAACCATAGTAAGAGAAACAGATTTCTAAATAGTCTTTCTCAACAGATGACAGATTTATAAGCAAAAAGTTGCACACTTGGTTCCCAAATGTATCTTGGTCGTGTGACAGATAAAGATCCAGTACCAGGCAATTATTACAGTCTGCTAGATGATCACAACATTACAAAGAACAACTTTTTAGGAGAAACATGAAAGCAAAGGAAAAGCTATTTGCTATTTTTAGTATTCATGGGTTGTACGATAATGATTGATCATTATCGAGCATTGTTTCTAAAGCTTTGTGATGATGAAAAATGCTAGGTCTGGTAGTTTGAACAAAAATATATGTAAACATTTACAACAATAAAACGCTATTGTTTTCTCACATCTGTAGCAGTATTTATAACTCTGCGTTATTTTTTAGGAGAAAAAAGAGAAAAAGAAGGGGAAAAAAAAGTTAGTTCAAGGTCCAGACCTTTCTTTGCCAGTTTTCTACATATGTTTTTGACACTTAAAACAGATTGTGGTAGTAAGGGGCATATTTCAAGACAAGCACAGACACTGACTCTCCATTAAAGCTCTACCTGCTGTTAACCTCAACACTACTCCAGATGGAATATCTTTAGTTTGATTCTCTAGCCAATTCACTTGTATTATTTTCAAGCTGCGTAGCCAATATTTAGATAGATCATCACAAATTGACACCTTTCTTTTTAATTATAGCCTCCTTTAAGTTTCAAAGTGTTTACGCTGATTGTGTAGCCTTGTGAAATAATCAGCAGCACTGATGCACATCTCTGAGGGTACCCAACAGGAAGCTCCAGTAAACATACTTGTCAAGGGTATGCAGACAGAAATGGGAACATGTTGGTAGGGAATATATGACCTGCTATAACTCTTTGAATGTGACATGTGCTTATCAAGATACAGAATAAAATAATTTTGTACATAAAATCCAGCAAGTAAAGATGCAGGGAAAAATGTCTTAATCTTTGGAGGCTGTTGCTCTGCGGCCGCGTGGCTGACCTGTGTGCCTCTGCCCCGGAGCTGATGAGGTGCAGCAGAAGTGGGCAGGTGCAGTCACTCTAATCACTGCGGTTTGTTCGGCTGACACTTTTGGAATTGTAAAAGATATTCCTGGCTGAGGGACATTGCCTGTTTCTTTCTAGCACAGCTTATGTTAACCAGACACAAACGTACTGTAGTCTAGGTCCTCACCTGCTGTAGTTCAAGGCAGCCAGCTTCATTGTTGCAGGCACTAAGCCAGTAGAAAATTTAAATCTAGAATTGGCAAGGGAAACAGGGTAGTCACTATAAAATCCTCCCTGCTCAGGTACAATACACGCTTTTTCTCCCATGTCTCTCTTGATTATGAAGGGAAAAGGGCTGCTGGAGGTCTCCCTTTAGAGCACTGCCTTTGCTTGCTGTTTCTGTAAGGGCAAGTCAGGGAGGTAACAAAATCAATGGATGAGATTAATGAAACTTTTTAAAGTGTTACTAGGGGATAAATGTGACTGGAATGCAAGAGGGGTGTACGGTAGCCCTGCCTGTCCCTTGTGATGTGGCAGGGATTGCACGGCACACTGGGCAATACTCCACAGAGCTCTTATCCTCCATCCAAATATTCCTGTGTAAAGATAAAAATGAAATTTCAATAATAAAAAAAGTGAAGATATCATTCAAGTATTATGCAACTAAATGATTATAAGCACATCATGTTAGAATTACATTGTATTAAAATTGCATATGTTGTAATTGGCTCATGTGATTCAATAGAAAAGAGAAAAACCTTCATGGAGACTGGAGGGCTTGGGATCTGATTCATCCTGCCTCCTTTAGGTTTCTTGCTGATTCAGCTTACTTAGGATTTGAATAAACCTTTAGTGTTGGCTTTTCCTTCCTCTTTGAATAGAGAGGAGTTTGAGGTCAGTAGGCTCCTAATTTAGGGTTCTTGTTAGGTGGCTAAAGCTAGCCAGGATCAGAGGTGAGGAAGCTAAGAATAAACAGCAAAGACTGCTCCAGAGCTTGGCTCAGGCAACTGCTGGACCATTAGCCACACTTGGAAACAGCACCAACAGATTGAAGGGGTTTGGCCTTCAAAACTGCAACAGATTGAAGGAGTTTGGCTTGGGAAAGCTGTAGGAACAGGAGCAGCAGTTTGTGAGACAGCCTGGCTTATGCAAATGTAGAAATGGCAGCAGCAGGCTCTGATGGGATGTGTTGCTGGTGTATCTCCAAAAATTTTTAAACTGGCTGCTCATGTAATACCAGGGCCCTATCACCTATATGCTCAATTTATCACTGTGTCTTGGAACTTCTCCATCAGAGTAGTAGAAAACAAATGTTATCCTGCTATATAAGAAGGAGAGAAAGCGAGCCCACTCGGCTTATTATTTACAGACCTATCCCACTGCTTCCAGCTCTATCCATAATAGATAATGAATAAATTGTTTCACAAGCAACTGTTTAAGTACTTGGAATTAAACAACATACTGAATGATGCTCAATCTGGATTTCATTCTCATTATTTCACTGTCATTGCACTAAGAAATTGTTGGAGACGTTTTCTCTGCTCATGGATCACAGTCTATTTATAGGTGCAGTATGTATTACCCTGTCAAGTCCCTTTTGACGTGACTGGCCATTCTCACAACCAAAAATTCATTTGAAATCAGTTCAAATAAAAATAGTAGATGATTGTTTTCAGTCATATTTGCCTGCTAGAAACCAGATGGGTTGCATTAGGCATGAACTGTCATGTACGCAATATAATAATAATAATGTCTTGTAACTGGGCACCATATTGGCTGTTGTATGTTCATTAAAAGCTGTTGTGCCTGCTAATAGGAAGATACAGTTCTTCATGCTTAAAACACACATACTGGGGACAAATCTCTATTAAAATTGAAAGCAAGCCTGAAATCAGAGCGCATTTCTTACAAACACAGCATCTCATCTTTTTTCCCCCCATATGCCTATAAAGACTCATACACACAGATATCCAGGAACAGCATCAGAGGAGTTATGCTGTAGAAAACAAAGAACCTAGGAGGAGGGAGAGATGTGGACAAGGGTGAGGTACTCTAGAGTGATCTTTTAATTTCTTGCTCTCACCAGTATATTAAACCACCAAATATCCCAAACAGTTTTGTTGCAGGCAAAGTGAATAGAATTGTCTTTATTTGACCAAAGGTATAAAACTCACAGAGCAAAAGACAATATTGTTTTATTTTGTGGCTTGACCTGTGCTGCAGTGGGAATATTCAGCCCCACAACCATTTTCTGAGCATCCAGTAAGTGTCCTTTTTGTAGAAAAACTCTTCTGTAGTAGGAGTCTTCACAAGAAAAATGTCCATGTGAATATCACATAGATGGGGCTTTAAAATCTTTAGTTCTTAAGTGATAAAGTAATCTAGCCACCATGACTTAAGCTTTATTTTGGTTTAGTAGTGATACTGATGGGTTAAGTTTGCTTTAGGTCGATAATGGCCAATTGGGACCCATAAGTTCATTTGAATGGAGAGGCAGGCTGGTTGTGGGAGGTCTGGCATCACTTGCGTTCCTCCCAATGCCATCACTTCAATGAATTCCTTAAATCCTGTAGAGGAGAGCTGCAGTGACGGTGAGAAAATGTCAGGGAGGGGAAGAGAGGATGTCTAAAGTCCTTGTAATCCCCTCCCTCTGCCAGTAAATTTGTACATAGAGAATGCAGGTATTACAATGAGCATATACAGGCATATCCACCCTAAGGTCCATCGCAGCGACTGCTGAGCAGCTCAGGCTCTTGTGTCCTTCTAGCTGTAACAGCTTTGGAGTCATCACCAGGCAAGGACTGGAAATGAAGGTCTGGGAAGTCCATTTCCCTGGGGGGAACTGTTGGAGCTAGTGAGGGGGAAAAGCCCCTCATGGGGTTAGGGAAGGATGGGCTGTGGTGCAGTGTCGCCTGAGGGGTGGCAGAAGTGTAGGCTGTTGCTGTGCCAATAGATGAGCTTTGTGGGAGACTATTTTTAGGCTTGTTGTTTTCTGAGCCATTAACCAGAAACATTTTGCATTGAATCATATTCAGTAAGACTTCAGCATAGCAGCTTGGGTGTAGTCTTAGTCTGAAGAAATTCTGGGTTTGGTATGACTCAGGCTGGCTGTGAAGCAAAACTCAAATACAGACCAGAAATATAGACCGGAGGGCTGCACATTCAGGTGATGTTCCTGATTTCACCAGAAATTGATAAGCTTTTTTTCTCTTTATTTTTCTTGTCTTGTTTTTTTTTCCTTTAATAAGGATTCCAGGTTTATGAAAATCTAATTTCATTGTGGACCCTTAGACTAGTATTTCCCACTGTCTGGCTGTGTGCTGTTGTGGGAACCCAGTGAATGGGAGACAGTAAGGGTAGAGATATAGCTGGAATTTAGGCTGTGAGCATTTGTCCATGACTTCTGAGACAGATGGACACAGCAAAGTCATAACTCTCACTTGTTATTAATATAAACAGGATTAATTTTAAGCATTAGGAATTTTGCTTGAAAGTCTGAAGACCCTGATTTTTAAAGTACATGTTGCGCGCCTCCCCGCTGCATCTGTAAAATGGGGCAGTGATAACAGTGTATCCTGCAAAAGGACTGGTACTACATTTAATTTCTATCTATCTCTTCTCATTCTTTCAGGCTTTGATTGCAATTCAAACAACTCACAAATAAAAGGAAATGCCCTTGCAGGTTCTTTTGACCTTGTGTTTGTACTTGAGGTCCAGGTGCAAAGTAAGAAAATAAGACATGCTGGTGGCAGTACTCTCAGTAAAGAGTATGGGGGGAATCTTAACTCTGTCTCCCCTCTTTTTTTTTTTTTCCAAGAGGAAAATTGATTCTTCTAATACAAGACAACAATGTATTACTGCTCCCAACCACAGAAGGCAGAAGTGAAGGGACAAGTGTGTCTCTGAAGAACAATGTTTCTTGGGATTATGATTGTATTGTGTTTCTTGGGGCTGCTCCTGCTGGTGAAATGGGCAGCCCTCCCTTTTCGATCCTGGTACACAGAGATGCAACTGAGCCATAAAGAGATCAGGCTGCCGCAGCCTAGCCATAGACACAGCTGCAGGAGAGACACATGTCACACTGGAATCTGCAGGAACTTTGCCTGAATAAAACAGCCAGGACTAGGGCTCTGTGCTTAAACAATTTGGGCTGTTTATTTTGGGTTTTTTTGGTGGGTTTTTGTGTATGTGTGTTTTTTTTCCTGAAGAATAGACAGGTGATCCCTCCTTTTAATTTATCTGTGACTTGAGTTTGGACAGAAAGGATTCATATAAGTAGATCTCTGACGAAGGAAAAGGGTCAGAATTGACCAGTAAGGACACAGGGCTTATGAATTCATATCTTCAATTTGCTGATGGAAATCAGCAATACCTGGTGTGTTAAAGTCTAGAATAAAAATGGAGACATTTGTTGATCTGTTTGTTGTCCCTTATGGACTGTGGTGATACTCAGGGGACAAAACAAGAGGTGTGATTTTTTTTTTTTGTTTATTTCATATTTTCCCTTCGAATTCTCAGACTAATTCAATAATACCTGACATGATTTGTAGGTTTGTGCTTTTCTCAATTTTTTTGTCTGTCACTGAAATATATATGCAACTGTATTGAATTTCTGTACAGTATGCGTATCAGACCTCTTGCTTTGTATTTTTATTGAACAGCCTGTTTAGACATCTCCTAGGACAGATTCCTTCTATCAGGCATCTTATACCTGTTTGTTCTCTGAGGTTCCATAATGAATCTGATTTTGTACTATCTAGAATTAATACGAACTGTAGACAAGCTTTGTCAGTTCCTCTTCTTTACTTTCCCTGCAGTTGTAATAGTTTGCCTTTGATGTGATAAATGTCATAAGCTTAAACATCTTAAAAAGTCATTCCAGGGAGTTGATCAGTTGAACACTAATATCCTCTGCATTTTTACCTAAATTACCAATTAGCTGTGTGATTTATGTTTATGGCATGTTCTGTACTGGTATTCTCTCTCCAGTGTGCTGAAAGGACAGTATTTATATCTTAGTAACTAATTAATGGTAAAGTGTGTTTAATTTCTTATTTAAGTGTTGGGTTTGTAATTGATGTGGAGTATTTTGATCATGGATGCAGATGAGATCAAGCACTCAAAAGAGCCTAAATGCTTATTCAAAATCTATTCTGAAAATGGGTTCCATTATTCAGAGGAATCTCCAGGAATCTCACCCCAGAAGGTGAGAAATCTCACTTAGGCTTTGGCATGCAGGCAGCCACTCTTGCTCTGAATGGGCCAGAAGGAAAGACAGAACCAAATAGTTGACCAGAAGTCAAGCAAAAAAGAATTAGTGGGCATGTTGTAACTTGAAAGTATTTGCTGAGACACAGATTCTCTTTCAGGTAAAGAGAGACTATTTTGACTTTTTAGATGGATGTTCCATGCAAGAGAGCTGTCAAATTTCATGCAGTAATTTTTCAGTAAAAGGAATGATTATTCTCTGCTAGCTGAAGAAGGGTTCTCTGTATCTTTTCTTTCTGCAGCTTCCCATGTTTTAAACAGTACTTCTCTGCCAGTTTTCTTGTTAAAAAATGTGGCCAATAAGGAACAAGGGTTCTCAAAGCAAACTCAGAACTTTGCTGGCAACAAAAAGGAGGGGGGAAAAAAAGGAGAAATAGCAATTGGTTATGAAACAATCCCTTGATATTGGTGAAGTAAAAGGGCTCTTCCAGCAGGATCAAAAGATGGACAAGTAGTATGATACGTTTTTGTGTGTAATAGAATGTTTCACAGTTCCTCATGAAATGTCTTTCTCAGGAATAGCATAATCCCACTGCACATTGCAGTGGATACACAGACTATATTTCTGTTTCTGTACTATATTTTTTTCTTCATTATCCATGCTTTTGAGGGAAGCTCACAGTGCCCCTTTTCATACATTGAACTTTTTTGCATACAGAAATTTTAAAACAAGAACAGAAGGTCAAAGAAGTTTTGTTTTAGTTGTATTTTCTAGTTTGCATGTCTAAAAGAAAACTAGTGCTTTGAGAGATACCTGGAATATTCATATAGAGCTGCTGAAATATCAGTTATGACTTCAGGAAAGCGATCCAGACCATATCTTCCTCCTTTCACGATTAACAGTTCCTTTGTATACAAATAAACTTAATCTCTTAATTCTCTTCACAGAACAAGCCAATGCAAGGAGATTTAAAATTTCTGTACAAAATCCTATCCCCTGAAAACCAGACAAAAATACACAAAGGATCAAACTTAAGAGAAGGGGAAAATACTATTCTGCTTTTAGGTTAACATTTGAACTATATTATTAAATATGCATGAACTCCCTGAATATAAATCATCTGCTAAAGGAAGGATGGCAAGTCAAAGTTCTGACTCTCATCTTCCAGGATTTCTTTCCAGTCAAGTTTTGTAAGGAGAAGTAAAAACTTTTATTAGCCTAAACAAAGTAGTGGAAAACAGCAGGCAAGATTTTGGCACATGAAACCTCTTGCACAGCTATAAACTCAATATGCTGCAGAGAAATGTACATAGGACCTGGAAATTTGTAGACCTTTATCTCCAATTGCAGATCATTAAGAAGGCAGGCAAACTGTCAAAACAGAAACAAAGACAAAGCTTGATCAATGCAGAGGTCATGTGTTCCTCTAGTACCCCCTAAAAGACGTTGGCTTCTGCTCGCCAGAAAAACACATTGCTGCAAAAGTTAGTTTAGTGCAAACAATCTTCCTGACATGGTTTCATCTTCCTCCTTTGCTTTGAAACAGGTAACAATAGCTGTATCCTCAGATTAGGGGAGACAATATCTATAAATAAGTTAATGGTTAGTATTTATACACTTTCCCTCTGGAACAAAAGCACTTGGAGTAGTGTGTTTGTAAAGGTTGTTTCTGATATAGGTTTTAAGGTGGGATTATTTCATATGTAGACTAAAGATTGAACCTTAGAAATTCAGCAACTGAAAGTGATTGGTTAATGTTTGTTATAGTTCCAAATATTGGAAAGAAGGTGTTTTCCCCCCCCCCCCATTTCTTTTATCTCTGGTCTCATGGATAAAGATACTGTACAGAAACAGTAACAGCTTTTTTCAGTTTTGCCACTGACTTCAGTGGAATGAACATTGGGTCTTTTGAAAAAAATACAGCTTTTCTAATGTAACAAACAACCACGGATTGTAGGCTATGTTTTATTTCTCTGGTTCCAGATATCAAACAAATCAAAGCTGACTGTAACGACTCCATCCTCCTTGCTTCTACTTCAGTTATAAAGGAGACACTTTCCTCTGTTAAGCTCCTGTCAATTACTGTTTCTTTTTAAAAATAAAAAAATCAGGAAAAACAGTTGATAGTCCACAAATACATGGCCATCAAATTGCTGAGGTAACTAATCTAAAAAGTATGTAAATCTAAGAATATATGTTCATCTACTTTTTGATGTGGTTATAGATTGAAGAATATGTTTACCTGCTTTTCCCAATGCTTCATACTTATAAAGATTATAAATAAATTGTGGCTGAACATAGCAGTAAATTCAAAAATTAAAAAAAAAAAGTTCAGATGTAGTGACTTTAAAATGTTTTTGTGGAATTAACCTCCTCTTTGATATACATGTGCTGGTGTATTACGGACTGGTAGGCAGTTCACCTCCCTACACGTTTGTCAAGAGATGACCTCTGATCTTGTAAGTTTATTTCCTTCACAAAATCTTCCTTCCATATAGCTGCTATGAGATCATCTGTATAGTTTTAAAAAGTGTTTTCACCCAGGTTTCCTTCTCTATAAGGCCAAAGCAAAAAGCGCAGGTTTTTGTACCTCATAATCTGTAGGGTCATTTGTGGGTGAAGCTAATTCTGGTTCCTGGAGTGCTGGTGGCTTTGTGAAGGGGGATGCTTTTCCCTTATAAACCAGCTTGATGACAGGTAGATATTCAGCATAAAATATCTTGAATTTTCTGGAAGCCAGTTTGCAGCAAAACCAGAACATGCACAGGGTAGTAGATTGTTAACATGAATTTATATGCTGTAATATTTTGGAATACAGGTTACACAAGGGACAGAGGTAATGAACATGTCCCTACATAGATTCCCGAGCACTTCCCTCCAAACAGGGGGGGCTGCCACTTGCTATTCTCTCACTTGAAGGAAAAAAGGAGGAAAAGATGGGGTGATTTCCTCAGCTGGCACAGCCTACCGCTTGATCCATCACTTCTTGCTAGATTTGATGCTCCAGTCCCCCTGAACCTGGGAACATCATCCATTTAAACTTTTAAAAAGAGATAATAGCAATGTAAATAAATTTTACAGTAACCTGTAATGCTTTTAATAGCATGAATGTTGATAGTGTTTTACTACAAAGTCCCAAGGCACTTTACAGCTATGCTAGTAAAACAGGAAAAGTCATTAAATATAGAAGCTGTGGTGGGAAAAGAGGACCCTAATCCTGGGTGAAGCTGTGAAGTGTAGGTCAGGGCCTTATTAATTATTAGCTTCTGGCTAAGCTTATAAACATATGTGTATGTATAAAATGGTAGTTGCTTTTGTGCGTGTGGGCTAGAACTTTAAAGCAAATTTATTAATCATTAACAATCTCTCTGTACTGGAACTATTAAATAGACAGTGATTCATCATAAATGATTTCATAAATCTCCAATGCAGAGTTTGAAAGAAGGCAGTGCCCAGAAAATTGAAGCAAAATAGAAGTCTGAATAACTGTTTATGTGGCATAACTGTATGTCACAGTGTGTGCGCTAAGTCTCCAGTTCGGCTTTGCCCATATGTATATGTAACTTCCTACAGGTTTTCTTCTTGGCTCTAGTTAAAGATGTATTTTTATGCTGGCACATGGCCACAGGGCCCTGCACGCTCTTCTAGACGTACCACACACCAAACGCTGTCTATATATATATGTATTTGACAATCTTTCTCTGGCCAATGCTGCGAAGCATGGTTCATGTCATTCCAGTATTCTATATGTACGAGATGTTTGTTTCCTTTTCATAGTCCTTAGCAAAACCCCTGTAATTTCCAAACCTTTTCCTCTCAGCTTCTCCCTTTCCATTCCATGGCTGATCCAGCAAGTCCTGTGTTAGTGCCTGAACATCTGATTTAGCTGCCTGCACAAGATTTATCCCCAGAATTTTTAATACACACCAAGATTTTAACTTACTGTAGCAAAGCCTTGATGGGATATGCTGGAATATTGATAGAAAAGGGATAAATCTCTTTCAGGAAGGTCTGGCAAAAAAAAAAAAAAAAAGTGTTATTTAGTGAACTCTATCATTTTGCAGCTGCAATCTTTGGAAAAGGCAGGAGGGAGACAGGCAAAAAGAGTTTAATAGATTCAAGAGATTAGAACCTTTCAGAGCATCTGGGGCTACTGAACTTTGATCAAGGACAGCAAACAAATGGTCTATAGCAATGTCTGAGCCATTAGTCATCAGGTCTAAGAAACCAGCAGAAGGTGTATGAGGTACCAGAAAACAGACAAAAAGGAATGCAGTGTCTGTCTTCAGAAATGACGGAGCTCGGTCTCAACTCTCAAAAAAAAAAAAAAAAAGGGAATAAATAATTAAAATACTCATAAGCATCTCTAACATAGAAAGGAAATACATAAACGCCAGTGTGAGTTTACTGAGAACACATCACATCAAATCAGTCTGATTTCCTTTTACAGTAGAGCAGCATGTTCTGCAGACAGGCAAGAAGCTGTAGGTGTTAGATACTGTCAGAGCTTTGCGAGGCCAGCCTGTTTTCATGGCATTCTCATAAGCCAGGTAGAGAAATGCTGGAGCTGTGGTTGCTGGAGGGCAGGACAAGCTGTATTAATGCATTCGGAGCTGTTGTCGATATTTCACTTCAAAACGGGGGAAAACTTGTCTTCAAAGACAGAGGTAGGAGTTATATTGGGTCACAAGCCAAATGGTGAGCAACCAAGATCACACTGTTGCACAAAAGAAGCAGAGAAGTCAAGGCTTTGACATGCACAGCTCACAGTGATCTCTTACAAGTACAAGTAGCTCTTGCGCTGGTAAAAGCTTAGCTGAATATTTCATGTTCAGTTTTGGACACTGCACTTAAGATACAGCCCAGCAGTAAGAATGATCAGAGCCTCACGAACAAGATAGATAACAACTGACTGAGTGACACAAACCAAAAGTGGTTTAGAGGACGAAGGAAAAGCTGAGGAGGGACACATAGCTTCTGAAAACCTTAAGGATCTTGTAGGAAATGAGGATCTAAGGTGTTTTGGTTATTCCAGGTGGTAGGACAGATTGTAACCAGCATAAGATGCAGCAAGAAAGATTCAGACTAGACTAGACAAAAACCCTGCAAACTTTCTAATGATGCAGATAAAGCATCACTGGAATAGATTTTTCCCAGGTTCCTGTAAAGTATCATTAGAGATCTTTAAAGACTGAATTAGGCAAACTTTTGTCAGATGCAACATAAGTATATTTGAGCCTCCCTTAAGGCAAGAAGATACACGTTATGACCTTTCTGGTTCTTTCCCTATTTTCCTGTGATTCTATTAATTACATTAGGAGATCATAGTATACTAAGTTATTTTGCTCACATTTTGATGAAGACTCTCAGCAAATCTTCCAATTCATCATACTACCCTGTGAGCTTGCATTGATATCTCTTTGCTAAAGCATTTACAAAACACAAAAATGAATAAATAGTCTTTTAATGAAATGTATCCATGAAATGTAGGCTATTTCCTCTCAGAATTGAATTAAGCATTACAAATGATCAATAACTAGATTTCTGTACCTACTGAAAAGCTCTGCTGTAGAGTTATATAAATAGCCCAGAGTAAGGCAGCATGGCTGATATTTTACCGCTGTGACTCTCCGAAAATATCCAAAACCAGTTGACTGTCTTAAAAGATTTGTAATTAGATAGATTGATCCTGTCTTTCAACTGTAAGTTTCTGGGTCAAATTTAGCTTAACCCCTGAATTATGAGTAATGCCTTCTAGCACATGCTATGAGAGACCTCTGCAAAAACCAGTCAATCTTGTTCAGACTTCTGTGAATCTGGTGTGTATTTATTATTATTCCTTTTAGAGAGTAACAAAAGCACTGAGTCAATCTGCAAGAATTGAGGCACCTAATTCAATATTTCAGCACACAAGCAGCTTGACCTTAGATGCCGTGAGCATTCTCCACTTTAACTTTTTTAATGGTCTTCCCTCAAACTGGATTAAAACATGTCGTTGTGGGAATGTGTTAAGTGACTGTGCTGCTCCTTGTGCTGTATACCCTTTACAGACATAAAAATCTTTTCAGTCCATAATTGCATGGCACTGTTCACAAGTGTCAATGCAACATCTGGAAGTGAACACGCTTAAACAGGGAATGGAAGTGCATCATTTTCTTTGGCTTGTCTGTACTGGGCTAAGCCTGTCAGCTGGCACTGCTGTGGCATGAGATGGAGCTTTCTGCTGCACAAATGGGTCTGTACAAATGGATACTTGAATGGTCTGGTATATATGCTTGGTGTTAGTCCTCCGCACAGGAATGCATTCATATTTATCATAAATCATGTGTCATAGAAATTGAATTTGACATCTGTAGTAATAAACATTTTTAAAAGATCAGTCCACCTTTTCCAGTTTGGGACTAGACATTGTGTATCATAAATGGAAATATTTTCTGTTTGAAAGCATCCCATTTAATAAGATGGAGCTTTAATGCTTACTTATTTCAGCTTTGTTGAATGTTATTAATTGTGAGTCAGAAATCTGTCTGCCATGAATATGATGTGATTCTAATATCGGGTAATGTGATCAGTAGAGACAGGCATCTAGAGGATGGGTTTTTTACGTTAGAAATGCTTTAGATTTTCAAACTCCTTTATTGCAGTATTGTCTAAATTTTAATGTTTATGGAAAACTCACTGGCCTCTTCTTCAGCCTTTAGTTTTAGTGAGCTGTGTGTTCCACTGTGCAAACTGGGTCTTCCATCTACTCATTTATTAAGCGTTTGTTTTCATATTCCATTTCTTGCTGTCACAGTTGTTGCTTATTGTGCTAAGGGGTCCCGGTTTCAGTTCTTCCAACTCTGTACTACGTAGCCTTGTGCTCGCATCCCTCCTACTTTCTCCAAGTGGAGCAGGTGAGGCCAGAGGCATGGTGAGGAAGGATGAATGAAGGATGCACAGCCCAGATATCTGTGTCCACTTCAGTTTTGTATAACCCTTGTACATAATGACAGTGGACAGTTAAAAACTGTGGATGCGATTACATTTTTCCTTTAAAATAGCTTCAGATAACTTCATTTTCTCACCCTCTTACTCCTCGTCCTCTCGCTCATCCATGGATGGAGCATGAGCTCTTTGAATCCTCTCCTGTCCTGGTGAGAGCACTCCAGCCCACTAAGTTTTCCAGACTTATGTTCATTGTTTCCATCTGACCTACACAATTGTCTTTTCGATTGTTTAATGGTGGATACTAATGTGCTTTAAGCTACCTAATTATTAAGGACTGTCTATATTTTGCTACAGGGCTTCTCATTTTCATTTCTGTTTTGTCGCTGTTATAACTGGAAGTCTTAATTAACCACGTACTTCACATGTGTTACCTGTTACCAAGGCAATATTGTCTTTAAATCTGAGGAGGTGGATTTGCTTTCTTTTTATCCCAAGTGCTGTATTCTGATTTGAGATCTGCACCTGCTTAGCAACAAAAAGACACATGTTCAAGGGGTAACCTTGGCTTTAAAGTACAGCTGAGTCTAGATATGATTGTCCTTAAAAAAACCAAAAAACCAAAACCCAAAAAACAAAACAAAAAAAACCCCAAAACCCCCCAACCTCTAAGGATTTAGCAGTAGCCCTATGTGCTATAGTGATGTTGGACTTCAGTGGGGTCTATTTCTTTCTTAAGAATACCTTCTTTATTTTGAATACAAACCAGTAGGGTTGGCCTTCACATGGAGTAATCAAATTGCTGGGATTTGTGATCAGTGGGGTGATACATAGGCGTATACTGCAGTATGTACTGTGTTAGAAATACCCACGTTCCTGCTATGGCTTAAGTGGCTGAACCTGTGGCTTATTTTGCGTGGTGGATTGTAAAGGAAAGATAAGCAAGCCTCTCCCCTCACTCCCAATATTTACTTTTTCTTTACTGTAGGAAGATTCTTTCTTCTCGGTTCCACTGTGTCCATCTGCTATTTGATGCCACCAGCTGCTGGGTATCCCAGCACATGCACAGTTACACCAAATAGGTTGCCTTCCACCTTACCTTATGCTGAAGAACTATTCTGGCATCACCACTTTTCCACCCTGAGGTCTTTGACTAAACTGCTCTGTCTGCTTTTCATTCTGCACAGATGAAAAGCAGACTGTAGAAGGACATAATAATTATACTAGCAGAAAAATGTCAGTAGACTAATGTAGGTCCCCTATAGGGTTTTGAATCATCTTATGAAAAGTGAAGCCATTAAATAAAACAAAATGTTAGAGATTTTGTTGGGAGTGACAGAAGCAGCCAAATGTTCTTCCTGCTGTATCTCTGACATTCTGCAGTTTTTGGCTGAGTAAAGAACAGCAGGCTATCCTTCCCAGTTATCAGAGCTCGGATGTACATAAAGGTTTCTTAAGATTGTGAGATGGGGAGAGAAATGTGAACCATGCCCTGGCAAAAGTGCTCACCAGGTATTTTATTGTAAATTAAAAAAAAAAAAAATAAATCTGCAGCCCGGTCCTGGGAACAAATGAGTTCAGAGGCACTGCAGAAGCTTGTCAGGATCATCTGGTCTTTGGCCTCTAAATGCAGGCTCAGTTACAAACCCAGAATTACACAGCCAACCTGTGCAGTTTTAATGGAAAAAAAAAAAAAAATCAAGTGCTAGAAAAACACCTACTGAGGTGTGACCCCACATAATTCTGACAGAATTAATGTTCAGGATTTGCATAAGTTTATTTAAACTTGGTGTTTATAATTACTTATTAATGCATCTTTGAAAAACTGTAGACATTGCCCTTGTTTCACTGATGGGGAAATGGAGGCTCTGCTCAGAGAATTTCTGTGAACAGGCTCTCATTATTCTAAGAGGAAAAGACATTCTTTGACAAGTGTGCAAAGGAAAAAAAAAAACCACCTACCTGTGAGTGGGAGTCCAGTTTTCTACCCTGTATCTTGCTGAAAGACTGTAAGAAAGGATTCTTACATCAACCACAAATGACATGAGAATTTTCTTTAAGTTACTTCTGAAGCCAGCACCCAGGAGACTCTTGTTCATGCAGAAGATATTTTTAAATTTTCAAAGAAAAGTCAAAGAGTGTAACTTTTGTTTCACAGTTTCTTCTCAATCTGTCCCATCTCTACTGGGTCCAATGTTCGTACAGGTGAGCCTTTTCTGTCTATTTTTTTTTCCCCCCAAATGTAGTGTTAATTCACTGATAATCAAGTAAGTCTTTGATGCAAAGGTCTACATAGGGCAGCTGTTCCTTCACCCTATGCCAGGTAGCACCAGCTCTCACAGAGTTTTTTCCAGAGAACAGCAAAACACCTGAAGCACCACAGTAGCTTGGGTTGAAATTTCTGGTTGATCCTTTAAAGGACGTTCTACGTGGGCTCTTAAATTAATGCTATTAATGGTGAAGGTGTAAAAACAAACAAACAAAAAACCCCCTCCAAGCACTAACAGTGCCCTTGCAATGCCCTCCACTCAACAATTCACAGAATCACAGAATCACAGAATGTTAGAGATTGGAAGGGACCTCGAAAGATCATCTAGTCCAATCCCCCTGCCGGAGCAGGACACCTAGATCAGATCACACAGGAACGCATCCAGGCGGGCTTTGAATGTCTCCAGAGAAGGAGACTCCACAACCTCTCTGGGCAGCCTGTTCCAGTGCTCTGTCACCCTCACTGTAAAGAAGTTTTTCCTCATACTCAAGCGGAACCTCCTATGTTCCAGCTTGAACCCATTGCCCCTTGTCCTATCACTGGATGTCACAGAGAAGAGCCTGGCTCCATCCTCCTGACACTCACCCTTCACGTATTTATAAACATTAATTAGGTCACCCCTCAGTCTCCTCTTTTCCAGGCTAAAGAGACCCAGCTCCCTCAGCCTTTATTCCTTTATTCATTCCTTTATTACCATGTTAGTTAGGATGGTTTGCTACTATAAGGCCAAGTGTTACTACAGCTGTAAATAAACTGTGTCTGCAAGAGTGCGGTGACAGAGGAGATGGTAGGAAATGGACATGAAGGATCGACATAAGGTGGGGGCAGTGCTGTCTCCCCACCCTGAAGGAAAGGCTTTAGTCTATAAGATTATGCATCCCAGAATAAGAGGAACCAGTGGCCAAGTCAGAGGAAAATACAGCTTCCTTTCTTCCTGGAGACTTTCTTTGGACATTTGGTTGGTTTTGGGGATTGCTTCATTTTTGGATGTTTTATATCCTACTGGTAAAACCAGTAAGGCTTGGGCAAAAAAAACCCCAAGCTCTGTTCTGGTTTATCTAATAGTACTTGGTGGTTTACAAGTTTAGTGTTTTCTCTGCAGCATGAGGTTGTCTCTGCATTCTGAACTGACAGATTTTTAGAACTGCAGTAGCTTTATTGGCAGTGACTAATGCATGAGCCAGAAAGAGCACCATTTGGTTTGCAGATCCCATCATCAGCCACAGACTAATCTCAGCCATGCTGGTGCCATTGAGGATGATTCCACTCAGGCAAATAGCTTTACTCTGGGTATTACAGGGTTTAATTGAAATCAGGATCTATCTCAAAGTGGACAGTTCTGACATCAGGGAAAAATGTCCGAACAAACAACACCTTGTTAAAGTAAGCAGAAGATAACATGGGTAACGGCTACGATGTTCTGGGCCCATCATGACATTTTCAAGCAAAACATTATGGCATTGTAACAGACCTGAAACTGCAACCCTTGCAATGAGACAACCTGAGAACTGACAGCTCAGAGTGACCTTATTTGTTAATTCTTTTTGGAAGAAGGTTTAAATGACATAAAGACCTTGTGGTTTTGGTTGTCTGCTCAGAGACAGGACAGTCTCAAGTATCTTCCAGCTTCCATAGAAATAAATGATAATAATACTCATGGTGATGAAATTCATGGTAATGCACAGCGTAAAATGCACGGCCTTAGTAGGACCCACTGCAAGGACAATTCAGCAATGCAGAAGTAGACCAAGACAGATTTTCCTGTGCATGGACTGAAAGGTGTTCCAATCACAAACTACATTTAGCAGAATATAGCTAAATAAAAAGTGCCTACGTCATATACTGCAGCTAGATATATTCCTGAAGCACTTTAAACTAAAAAGCCTTTACAATTCTAAACAGCCCATATGTCTGTCAAAGCTGTCATTGTGCTGCAGCAAGCAAAGGAAACAAAACTTAATTTGTAATGAAGCTTCCCCTGGCTGAAAGCACAAGTCTTCCCCGTTCTTGTTTAAACCCCTGCTCACAATTGCAGTTCACTCTCTCTGACTTCTGATAAAATTCTTTGCATTTACTTTTGAATCACATCAAGATAATTTTATGGCAAACAATTTCTGTTTTCTGAAACACACAAAAGAAATATAATTATTGCTGGGTGAAGGGTAGTTGGAAGTAAGCAGAACATGATGCCAGTAATTGTTTTTGGGCACTGGTGCTGGGAAGATTCTAGCCACCTAAACAAAAAAGATCTTTAAAAATGTCATTAATTATAAATGTGAAGCTTTGTAGTATAATTCCAAGATCAGAAGGAGAAAGCAACGTCCTACTACCAAAAATAAAAAAATAAACATATTACTCAGCAGATGAGCCTTTTGGTAAATAAAGCACTCTTTGGTTCACTAAGGTACATAACCGAATCAATGTTCCCTTGCTTTAATTATCAAATTTGTTGAAGTGATGAGGTGAGACTTCAGGATGTTTAGCTTTGACCTCATCCTGTTCCTACTGTAATCAGTGGGGGTTTTGTCATAGGGAACAATCTGTTGTAGCCAAAACAACACGTTGGCAATTCTTACCCGAAGGTGTGGTCCTCACATCAGTGTGCTGTGCTTCCTCCTACAAGTCAGTCTGCTCCGGTAAGTTCAGCTGTACCTGTACGGAAACAACGTGTGGCTCAGAATTGACTGAAATATCTACCGTTTCCTCTTCTCGTGTAGACTGAGTGTTTTTGAACTTGTTTGTTTTGGTGCTTTTAATGTACAATTGTTTTCAATTACTTTTGATATAAGTGGCACTACAGGCAAGCGAGGCTGGCAAGATCTGGTCCTCATTGCAAACATTTCACAGTTGTAATCATCTAAATTGCCTTGTGAAATTGTTCATTAGATAAAAATTAATAAATCCTATAAATGAAATCCAACGCACCGTTAGGCTGTTGACATTAAATATGGCATAAAAATATAGTTGTAAATGAAGTCATTTATGTACACATTGATTTGGGGCCAAATTTTGAGGTCCTTGAACAATTTTTTTAAACCAGTGTTTATTCCGGCAAGTCTGTTGAATGGGAATGAAGACAGTGGCCTAAGTTATAGCTCTGAGACCTGTTTGTGAAGATTTAATACTTTTATGCCCATTACCCACCTGCTTCATGCAGCGTGTGGGGAGAGATTTTGGGGTCTTGAGAAGGGATAGACTTCTCCATTTTCCTGTTTCTGACCATGCAAAGAAATTAATGTGTTAAATAGTGCCATTACAGGGACTTCTGCACAAGCCACGTGTCTGGGGCCTCGGAGTCTGGGTGGACGGGAGGGTGATATGGCACTGAATCTTTTAGATTATCCAAAATTAGTGGATAGCACCTAGCACTGTAATTTCTTTCTTGCTCTCCCAGTTTGGGCATCCCAGCGCATTTGGGTTCATAATGCAGATGACTACTGGCTGGTTTTCTCCCATCAAATGTTGAGAGTTTTTAATGTATGTATACCTACTAATGTTGCAATAGGCCCTAGGGTTGCCTCAAGTTGTAGTTTGGCGAGAAGGATAATGAACTGAAGTTGTATATTTAATTGGAATAGTAATGAGAAGAAAATTCTTTTCTCATTTGTTACAGGATGGACCCAAAACAACACTTTTCAAAACAATGGAGCTAGTTCACAATTATATCAGGAGCCATGAAAACCAAGCAGAGCCTCAAGTTTTGGAGTTTTGTAATCAATTTAGGGAAAAAAAAATGGTTATGAGTTGTCTCGGATGAATTTAAAAAAAGGTTAGAAAATGAGTGATTCTGTAAACACAATTTTAGTCTATCGACAGATGGGAGAAATAGAGAACAGGTTGTAAAAGTATAAGCTAAAGCATTATTAATATTGTACTGTTACTGAGCCAACTTGTAGAGGAAGTGAAAAAACATCCTATTGGTTAAGTAATCACTACGCATATGCTTTTGGAGATTAATACTTTGAATTTTAAAAGCTTTTATATGTGTCAGTTCTGCTAAAAGGATGAAACTGCAAAAATGCACTGGTAGCAAGTTTAAAGCATTAATAGCAATGTCAGATACACTTTAAGGATAATCACAACTCCTTTACATCCAGTAGACCTAGTAGTCTCAGATATGGAAATAAGACTCTTGACAACTGAAAATGTTTGAGCAAGTGGCAAAAGGCCAAAGAATGTTTTATAATATTTTAAACCTGGGTAGCTATTTCATGCCTTTTCAGTACTATATTCTGTGCTGTATTACGCCATACGGGTGGTCTTTAAAAGTGATTGCATAATCACTGTGGCTTCCTCCCTTTCTTAGGATTGTAACTGGATTTTTAGAGACTTGTTAAAGTAATAGTGTCGCTTTGTTCCAGCAGAGTATTAAGATATTTCAAGAATCAGGAATAGATGTAACTTAGAGTCCTCAAACTACCCACCTGGAAGTCATGTCAAATTCATGCTGGGGGTAATAATATTGATTGAGATTTACTTACATCAGAATGATTCAAATATGTGTTTAAGGCTAGATAGAGTTTGTTTGTGGCACAAGAAATGCAGACAGGAGATAGTCTTCTATCTGTGAGCTCTTGTATAGTTTTGGAACATCGTTATTCTATATGACGTTCACTCATGAACAGCTCAACTTGTTAATCATTGGTGGAGAGGAGGAAAAAACTTTAGCTACTGGCCAGGTTTAGTTTTAAGGTATGTGATTTAAAACCGGGATGTAAAGAAGATATTTTGAGTGAGATTAAATTTGCCTTTGATTTGAGGTTTAAGTTTGTTTATTAACAAACTGGGCCCTTTGTGAGAACCAGACAGGTAAATCACCAGCACCTCCTGGGGTCATGCCCCGTGCTTGAACACTCATGGCGTCAAGCTGTGCTTGTAAAGATGGGTGAGATGAGAATGTATTTAACCGTATCACTAAATCTAAACATCGTTGAATATATTACTAAAAATCTAGCGCCTTATTCTGATGCTTTGATTAATGATGATTAGTGCTGACTGGGACTGCTCATGAAGCTGTGTCTGGTGTAGGAGGTGCTGCCTGCGATCGTGATGGAAACTGGGTCAAAACTAGAAGCTTTTCAAAATCCCATGAATTATCACTTTGCCTTGCTGGCAAAATATTAATCTTTGATGTTTGTTTCTGGATACCAGGTTTCAATGCCTGAAACCTACAATGAGTGACTTCAGATTTCTGATTACATAGGAGATAAATAAGGCCCCCAAGAAGTCTTTTTATTTATTTTTCCTAATTGTGCTTGTTATTTTATAAGGAAATTTAACTTTGTGATACAGCTAACCTAAGCACTACATTGTTGTTTAATATTATGGGTTGCATGAGTCTAAAGAGGAGACATATATATCATGTGTGAATGTGTCATCTTTGAATCCTAATACTGACATGGGAAATAAGAGCAGTTGCCAGGTCACTGAAGTAAGGTGAAGACGACAAATCACCTCAGTGTGCTCCAGAATCCCAGCACTAGAATATTTGTGCTTTCTTTATTTTAATGTTTTCATTTATCCTTTTCCTGGTATTCAGCAAGGGCCCCTTCACACCTAAGGAAGGAAGAAAATATTCTCCCACTGTTAAAACAGTAGGCATTGAATGCAGGAACGTATTCTTGTACTATGTCCTATGTATTCCATTATATCTGTAGAGCAACCTTAAAACAATGTTTCAATGACTATTTGAGGTTCCCTGTAAGCTTGCTTAAGATGTTAATTTAACTCTTGATAACATCTACTTTGATTATAAAAAGTAATCTCAGAATGGATTAAAATAATTCAAATAAGCTTTTTAATTTTCCTCACTAATAGTATATAATTTTCCTTGAAATTTTAACACCTTAATATTGCAACCATGCTATTACTCCAGACTGATTTTTTTGATTCTGTTCAAGGAAAAAACACAGAATGTCTTTGGAACCACACCTGCTTCTACCAGAGTGATTACAAGCTTTCTCTTAGACATTACTATAGACAGTTCAAGAAGGTGACGTGTTTATAGTCCAAAGAAAGAATGGGAAAATGGAAACTGAAGTTTAAGTGTAAGTACTTTAAGAAATTGTTGGGCATTGTTTTAAAGATAAAGATGTCCCTCACTTTTCCATTATGACAGGAAGTCTTCAGCTGCCCAGGACCTTTGAAAATCAAGCCATTTTTATGAAGTTTGAGGTCTAAAGTTGCACTCCCTTTTATATATTTGCCAATAACTTACCATTGATATTTCATATGCATAATTATATTTATCTCTGTAATGTAACTCCTCCAGTTATAGAATTCTAAGCAACAGTCATAGAGTGAATAAATAAACCCAGAAAGAAAGCATAAAGGTCTTATCTTCCTCAGAACTCCTGGGCATCTGTGTTTTGCTTTTTGTCTAAAGATTGTGCATGAGAGCGTGAATTTGGGAGCTAAGCAAACTGACAAATTCTCTTCAAAGTCATCATTGCTGCAATCCATTCTCAGCCTTCTTAGTGTCCCTTGGACAGTTACAAGAGACAGCTTTGTTATGCAGCTCTCTTTCCCCTATTTCTGTAGATATTTTCTGCTTATTATGATTAGGGCACCTTCATTTCCTCTGCCTCACAGAAGCAGAGATGATTACATTAAGTGTAGCAGTCTCCTCTCTTTATTTTTAGACAGTAAACCACAGAATTATTTTCCATTATTCTTCATCAATTTTAGTGGGGCTCTTCTGGTTGAGTGTTTCATGTGGCAAGACCCACATGGTAACACAGAGATACAATTACAAGCTGGGGAAGGCTAAACTTGTATTAATAAAGTGACTTCATGTTGTCCTTGTGAGATGTATTAGCTACTAGCTGCATTACAGCATCTTCCCTTCTCTATAAATCCCTGGGAAGAGATGCAGGAGCTGGAAGGGACTGGAAGATATCTTCAATCCTGTTTAATCACCACAAGTAAAGGAAAGGTATTAGAGATACCCCTGAGGCTAATCCTGACAAATCACCTACATTCTGAAAGGTAGAACTGGTATGTGCAACCGAGTTACATTCGAGCTTCCACCCGTAGGAAAACCTGAGCGAGTCTGAAGCCATCAGCCTCACACCTAGACTTTGTGAACTTGATAGTCTGGATTCCCAGTCGAAAGTTCTTAAGGTATTCAGATACTGCAGTGGTGAGGATTATGTAGATAACTTACTGGCTAGAAGGTTAAATCTGCTTCTTGGGATGGGAATACCAAATTAATGATAATTTCAAAATTGTATGATTTACCTTCCAGACATGCAGCGCTCTCCCCTACGTGTGTCTTCCTATTCCCCTCATGTCTGCTCCAGCACAGAGCCTCTTGCTGTGAGCAGTGCTTTCACCACGGGGACTGAACGTGAAGGGCTAATCTCCCATTTTTCTGAGCTGAATCAACCGTACAGATTTCCAGATGAAAATCACATACTGCAGAAGGCCCCATACTGTACAGAACAGCTGCTCCACAGATCTGTCCTTTCCATAGGTCCCCTCTCCTCAAAATGGCCATTGCTTGAACTGAGCGGCGTATAAGTACGTGTGCCCATACATTAGTTTGGTACAGCAGTATGTGAGGTGTGCACATGTGGAGGGGGCTGCCTTTCCCAGACATCCTTGTAGTTGTAGAGATGCTGCATCTGCCAATCAATTTTTGGGGCACTGGCTTGTTCTGCTCCACCCAGAGCCACATAGCAGATGGGAGCATCTGCCCTTGCTTTTGTAGCCACTGGAGCAGTGATTAAAGATGAGATTGCATATTCCCAAGTCACATATGTTGCTCCAGAAGATAAATCAAGGTTTTGTTTGATTTGAAAACAGAAACAAACCAAATATTTTTGTGTGGTGAACTTCTCCGTTTTGGCAGAAGCATTCTGGGTTGGAACCCTGTTAGTCAGGACTTCAGAAATGCATCATGTTTCACAGACAGGTGCTATCTTTGGAATCTTTACAGAATTAGCAGATTGCTCTGCATCCAACATTGCCATTAAGGAATAAAGCTGTTCTTCCACCTGTAGCAATTTCTCAGGAGTGGTATTTTGCTTTTACTGTAAACAGATCTGTCTGATACAAGAATTGTGACGAATCTTCCCTGGGCTCAGTCTTAAACTAATCCCTGACTTCCCCCCCCCCCCCCCCCCCCCCCTCCTTTTGTCAGACAAAATAGCATTGAGAGTTTAACATCCTTTCACCTTCAGTCCTCAAAATTCATCCAAAAATAACCAGTTCTGGGATGTGATTTTGATTTCCTCACTGGAAAATAGTTGAAATAATCCTTCCCAAGGATGTGTTTTCTAGTTAAGGAAGCCTGAAATAGTTTATTCCCAGCCTCTCTGTTCTCTTCCCATCCTTCTGCTTTGCCTAGGAAGACCTCACTGCATCCTCTGCCTCCTCTCTGTGTCTCTGCCATCTCTGTGTACATGTTTAAGACCTGCTGTGAATCCCTTACTTCCCTTGGGAGTTCTTCCACACCCATCTGTTTGCACATCCCCAATCACCTCTTTCAAGCACCATATAAGGGATAAACCAAGTTGTAAGTCCCACTACCTGTACGGTACAGGTATGACCATCCAGGTGTGAGCCCGGAGGTCTGTTTGCCTTGGTCTTTTGCTGCCCTTGTTCAATGGACCCATATTTTGTCTCTTCCACTCAAGGTGCCATTTTCAGATTCCCCATTTGTCAAAAGAAGGAAAAAAATAATCTGCTTTTCATTCGTTCAAATACATAAATGATATTACTATAAAATACTAGTAATTAGGACGCTTGGGAACTTTTTGTTTTCCTTCATCAGTCTCACTGTAAGCTGGTAAGGAGTCACAGGAGAGACTGGTTACGGTGGTGTAAACTGGGGCTTGCTCTAGTAACGTGGTAATCTAGAGACACAAGTTGTTCCCATGGAATTTAAAAAAAAAAAATCATTGAATAACTTTCATAGACTAGCTTCTCTAGAAAAGCCCTGGAAAACAGGGTGAGCACTTCTGTTTCAGCTTTTGTTGTGACTTCGGTGTGTAATTTGCTTCCTGTCCAGCCCTTGGTGCCTCTGTTTACATCTCTGTGTAGCATGTATCGATGTTTGCCTAATGAAATCTGCTCAGGAAGATTTATGGGTGTGCATTAATAGAATAATTAAAGGTCTTTGAGAGTCTTAGATGAAATGTATACCAGGTCAGGGAAAAAGACTGAAAGTGAGGGATGGGAGGTGAGGTGTCTGCACCAGTTGATCCGCCCTGACATGTTTTGGGGTGATCCATGTGGGGATGTGGGAAAGGCACCCGGAGAGACAGGGAAGAGGTGCCTGGGGGGATGTTTGTACCCACGGACTGTCTCCGGGTTTCCACCCCCTAAGAGAACAGCCTCTGGACCCTTCCATACTCGTAACCTCCCTGCCTTGGGGGCTTCAGGGGGCTTGCGATGGGCCGAAGATGTCCAGGGAGGACGAGAGGCGAGGCAGCAGCAGAGACCCTACCCCAGCGCGGGCAATAGATCGCCTCCAGACCCGGCCTGTGCATGGCGGAGGGGCAAGGACAAACCCCCCAA